>NW_027269617.1:0-1516 GCF_030848805.1 Temnothorax longispinosus | reverse complement strand
TCAGTGCATGTTTTCATGCATTTCCTTTTTTTTTTTTTCGGTTTTCTTTCTTTTTCTTTTTCAGGTCGTCTCCACTGTCATCTTTAAATTTTCGTTTTCTTCCTCTTTCTGTTTTATTTCTTCCGCCATTTGAATATCTTTATATTCTATAAAATAACATAATTTATTACAGTAAATTCTTAGCGAAAATTCTGTCAGTGTATAAATCATGGCTTTTAATATTAATAGTTTAAAGATCCGCACACATGCGCGCGCACCACGCGCACACGCGTGTGTTGCGCTAATACATCGTTGAATAATTAACCTTTAACAATGCATTAGCGCAACACGCCCGTGTTATTACAAACAATTCTAAAATTTTGTTATTTTTTAGAATGGAACCAGGCATGGCATAAGAAATATATGAAACTTGATGCGCTATGCCATAGTTAACCCTAGACAGACTCACTTATTTTTCTCATACGTGAATGACTCACTAGGGTAATACATTACCCCAAACTTGTACCGCGTGTATAATATTTCCAGAATGTTCTTAGAAAACTTTATAATAGATAATTTTGTTTGTTGTTTAATAGAGAAAACGGTAGTCATCAATTTGCGGTAGTAAAAAAATAGTTTAAAGATCCGCACACACGCGCGCGCACCACGCGCACACGCGTGTGTTGCGCTAATACATCGTTGAATTAATTAACCTTTAACAATGCATTAGCGCAACACGCCCGTGTTATTACAAACAATTCTAAAATTTTGTTATATTTAATATTCACTTACTTTTGTGAATTTTTTTCAAAAATCCACAATACACGATACGTTTTATCCATGATACGTTTTCATAATATTTTATCATGTTGTCAATAAGTTCCTCGTCTTTTATCATCATTTCTATTAATGCTTCATTCCAACCGTCATCCAATACTAGAATTTTAAAAGATTAAATATATTCTATTTATATTTATATTAATATTAAACATATTACACATGCATATATATAAATTACATTTATCTACTACATATATATAATATATATATATAATATATATATATATAGGTAGGTCCGGAAGTATGTTCCGGGACTTTTATTTTTTTACATCGGTATATTCCAGGACATTTGGCAGTTTTCCAGGACTGTCCTGGAAAAATTCATGTCCTACGGCACGTTTCGGGACAATTTTTTTTGAATCTGATTACATATATATGCGTTATATTCCAGGACTGTACATTTCAAAAACGTAAACAGTCCCGGAACATACCTCTAGACCTACATATATATATATATATATATACCTATACCATATATGTGTATATGTATATATATATATATATATATATTTATATTTTTTATTGGTTTTATGTGTATTTATATTGTTAATGTATTTGTTACGTACAATGCATTATATTTCATCAAAGTAATAGTCAACGTATATTTCATTTTGATTTTGCAATAATATTACTGACACAATTTGATTGTCTTGTAAAAATATGCACGAATCTATTGTATTTGATTTATTATTCTCTT
>NW_027269616.1:0-1523 GCF_030848805.1 Temnothorax longispinosus | reverse complement strand
CACCACAATCTCTCTCTCTCTCTCTCTCTCTCTCTCCCCGCTTTCTCTCTCTCTCATTCCTATATGTCCTCCTTCGCTTCTTCTTCCGCGCCTTCGGGCACACGCAACAAGAGGCAAATGAAAAGCTCAACTCATCGGCCAGGTCGAAGTAGAGGGGTGGGACGTATACAAGACAGAGTGATACAAAACAGGTGCCAAGCGAGTGAGACGGGAGGGGTAGGCGGTGCAGGAAGGTGGCCGATGACAACGCGGCAGCAAAGCGCCCCCAATAGGCTGTCGCGGTGCGTGTACAGTGCAAACCAGGACTAAATTTGAGCAGGTGGAGATCGAGGGGTGGCGGGGCGACGAAGTAGGCTATCCGCCGCTCCAGGGCGACTCGGCAACAAAGGCTCGCCGATTGGACCGCGCTATCAGAGGACGAGAAACAGCCATGGACCCACGTTAAAAAACTCGTCAGTTAACTTCTCGCGGAGCCCCAATATGGTGACTTTGTCAACAAACGAGCACCTCACTCAAACGGAATGAAATTAAGGGCAAGCGCAAGCGCCGACGACTGCCATGCCACTCTGAAAAAGTGTCATAGGCCAGACAAGACCCTCCGCGCTCGCCACGGATGAAGTCGATGAAGAAAAAGAGCAACAATCACCATACAGGGTGCACTCCGAGCGGGTCGGGCCGAAGAGCGCCAGCTCCCCGCCTAACCAAAACAATCGGCGGAGGTGTATATTTTGTGTGTTAGGACTAGGTTCGCGCGGCTCGCACAGGTGACGAGAGGTAGAGCAGACGCCGGCTGCGGGTGCGCCGGCGGCTAAGGGTACAGACGCGCAGCCGCGCCGGATGCCGTGCGGATATGGTCGACGCAATACAGAGGCTACGGGTCAGGGTGGGGGGGGACCGTTGCGGCGCGTGACGCGCAAGAGTGAGATGCAGGTGAGGAAGGAGACGAGGGGTGGGGGAGAAGAATGATGAAGTGAGTTTGAGCAGGTTTATAACTGTGGCTTAATAGCTTGTCTATAATGGATTCGTGCGCACAGGTACTAAATGGTTAGCATTTCTCATTCAGTAACAACGAAAGTGAATAGGAGTTTAGAGACCGATGTTCTGATGGGTTCATGCCGGCCTGGTTTCATTTGTGTTCGTGTGAACGCGTTCGTTGAGGGGATAGAGTCGGGGAACGCGTCCGGTCCACATGCGGACTAAGTTCATGAATGGAGCCATGGTGAAAAGGGGGGAGGGGTGAAGTATACGATATGGGTTAAGAACTACAATTGATGATAGTGTAAATCTCCGTATATTCGGGGCCCGTGGGGGAAGGTTCTCTGGCGCGGAGTCCGGGAGGGAAATGAGAGATACCACGTGAGAGGAGATGTGTCACCACTGCTTTCTTCTAGAGATAGCGATGTACGAGTAGTGTCGAGAGAATCGTTACTCGGGGGGGTGGGGGTTGGGCTGAAATTGCGAAATGGGCGCCAGCGGGGCGGGTTGTAATACATAGTCGGGGCCGCGCATGTCTACGTAGTTGC
>NW_027269615.1:0-1535 GCF_030848805.1 Temnothorax longispinosus | reverse complement strand
GTTAAAGTGCAGTTTAACGTGCACTTAGTGCATACCACTATAGGATGCCCTTAAGCCCGGTGTCCACGATGCTAGAACTGTGTCCAAGTTTCAATTTAAGCCAATCATCTTGCAGCTCTTATGCTAGGTCTACAATGCGAGTCGTAAGTCGTGAGTCGTAAGAATTGACCAATCACAGTCGATTATTTTCCTCAAATTAGATTGTGATTGGTCAATTCTTACGACTCATGACTTTACGACTCGCATTGTAGACCTAGCATTACAGAAAAGTAGCAGTTTCATTGGCTTAAACCGAAACTTGGACACAGTTCTTGCATCGTGGACACCGGGCCTAAAGCCCGGTGTCCACGATGCAAGAACTGTGTCCAAGTTTTGGTTTAAGCCAATGAAACTGCTACTTTTCTGTAAGAACTGCAAGTTTATTGGTTTTAAATCGAAACTTGGACACAGTTCTTGCATCGTGGACACCGGGCTTAAGCCTTGTGTACACGATACTAGAAATCGGTCCGAGTTTTGGTTTTTATCCAATGAAACTGCTGCTTTTCTGTAAGAGCTGCAAGTTGATTGGCTTAAACCGAAACTCGGACCAATTTCTAGTATCGTGTATATAACAAGGCTTTAGGCTGCGTTCCCACTATACGCGTCGCGCGTCGCGTCGTCTGTCGTTAACCAATTTAAAGCGGGGAGCACACACTTCTGCATAACGCATAATGCGTAAGCATAAGAAAATTGATTGGTCTATTTTCTTATGCACATGTGTATGGACCAATCAATTTTCTTATGCTTACGCATCATGCGTTATGCAGAAGTGTGTGCTCCCTACTTAAACATCCCGTCACAAGTAATGTAATAAAATGGGATATGTTTTGATTGGTTAACGACAGACGACGCGATGCGCGAAGCGTATAGTGGAAACGCAGCCTTAAAGCGTCGTCTACAATACACAGAGTAATGCTGCGTTTCCACTATACGCGTCGCGCGTCGCGTCACGACGCCGCGTCATGAGTTATCCAATCAAAACGTTTCATTTTATGACGTTATTTCCGACAAGATCTCGCGTCGAAAATGACGTCATAAAATGAAATGTTTTGATTGGATAAGGGCCTTGGCACATAGAAAACTTAAGCAGTAAAACTTAAGCAGTAGAAATCAACAGTATGGATTCGCTACCGCTTAGGGTCGTGCCTTAAGTTCTTGACTGTGATTGGCTGATTTGCTTACTGGTTGAGTTTACTGCTTAAGTTTTCTATGTGCCAAGGCCTTAACTCATGACGCGGCGTTGTGACGCGACGCGCGACGCGTATAGTGGAAACGCAGCCTAAGGCTGAGTTTCCACTGAGCGCGTCACGCGTCGCGTCATCCAATCAAAACATCCCATTTCGATCCCGTCACAAGAATGTAATGAAATGGGATGTTTTGATTGGTTAACTTGTGACGACGCGACGCGTGACGCGCTCAGTGGAAACTCAGCCTAAGCGTGGAATAAGGACATAGTATAACCAGAGAGAAAACTGAGAGCGGCCACCGGGATCATC
>NW_027269614.1:0-1544 GCF_030848805.1 Temnothorax longispinosus | reverse complement strand
ATATTCGATGTTATTATTTTTTCTAATATCTTATTTATAACTAAACTAGATACAATACTCAGACGCGACGCATTGAAATATTATAATCATAAATGATAATATTAATAGGGTAGAGAAGACAGAATATATACCACCATTAAATGTAACTAGACTGGGGTGGAAAGAGGGTCGTTGCAGAAATCCCTCTCTTTGAGCATTTCCACGCCTGTGCGGACAAAGACGCATCGAGCGTCTAAGCGCCCTTCGACAGCCGAAACAATTAAACGAGCAGGCGTAAGTCACGAAATTAAATGGCAAGCTCGACTCCCCCCCGTCGAACGGATGTACGTGCGCTACTGTCGGAAAGCATATGTCCGTGCACGTATATGTCGTAGAAACCGAACGGGATCGAACGGGGCGAATTCTCTCGCCTTGGTAAGTGCCGGACCAGAAAGACCCTATGAACCCCCCTTCCCCCTCCCCCGCTCCCTCGATCCTCCCGGATCCCAACTCCACATCCCTCCTCCACTAACGCTACTGCCCACCACCCAACCCCCTCAACACCTTCCCTACTCGACCTCATTCTCAACTCATACCTCTACCCCCCCAGCTAAAAAAGAACGCCATACAGCAAAAAAGCAGAAGCGAGAAACAAAGAGCAAAAATACACCGAACCACCACCAAAACTTCCCGTCAACTAACCTACCCCCCCGACCCCTCATTGCCCCAGTACCATCCACCACCATTTGTTTCAAACGAACCCATACTCAATTCCCCAACCCAAAACACCAACCATGTAACCCTCCCGGGAAATGTCCACCCTATCCAGCCTCACTTCACTCCTACCCTGCACCCCGCCCCCCCCCACCCAGATATACCCATTCCACCCTCCTTTATATTTATCCCCCCACTAAACCCCTCACGAAAAAACCCATCCCTATTTCTCAACAACACCAACCACCAGCTCGACAAGAACAAAAACCCCCCATACAGAATGACCCGCCCACCTAGAGGTATCTAAGACGACACCCAAAAAAAAAACATAGACAAAATCCCCCCAAACCCCTTCCTTTCCCCCCCACTATCCCCCCCCCCCTCCCCCTCACAATCTCGCAGCCTGCACCCCCACCCCCACCGCTCCCTCCCTCCCCCCCCCAACCTATCCCCAACTTGCTCACCACCATCCCCCCAATCACACCCCACCTCCATTCTTTTACCCTTACACCAATTCCTATACCGCTTCACCCTAACAGTCTAGACCCCAAGAAACACCCCTAATTCCGAAAATTATGTACACTGTTAGTCCACTACCCAAACCACCCAACTCCCTCACCATCCCCCCCCCCCCACCCCCCCCCCCACCCCCTATACTTAAAACACGGCGTACCCACCTTACATCCCTCCATCCCACCACACCCCACAACGCCTTACATTTTCCCCCTTTCAAACCTAACCTAGTATATACCCATACGGTTCCCCATCAAACAAGGACGGTTCCTGGAGTGGCCGGCTAATGCATCCCGATACACCCACACTCATAAATTAAGAAGAAGGAGAGACTAGAG
>NW_027269613.1:0-1548 GCF_030848805.1 Temnothorax longispinosus | reverse complement strand
TCGCCTCCTTGCACCCCCCCATGATCGGTGTGAGTGACATTAAAAGTGTGAGCGGGGGGGGGGGCTTGGCCTCCTCACTGATTTTAAGACACGCCTTCGGCGTATAGATTAGTGACGCGCGTTTAAAAGTATTTAAGTGTTTAAAGCGCGTCAACTAACCTATGTAGATTAGTGTGACGCGCTTTAAAAGTATTTAAGTGTTTAAAGCGCGTCACTAATCTATACGCCGAAAGAATATCATTTGGAATTATGTTACACTTCTGACTTACCAACCAAACAATTGTCACGTGACCTTTTGCATGCGCGTATGGCCACAGGGCATGTTCGTAGTCGCTACATCTCGTCGGTATGACAGGTCTCATAACCTGATAGTCGTCAACTTTAACTGTTAATATCTCGCTTTGCGGGGCAGAGCGACACTTTTTTCTGCCAGATTTTTTTGTTTTACACAAAACGCGTCGATTAAGCCTAATTAAGTTCAACGAAATCGGTGAGGAGGTCCAAATTCTGCACATTTACCAAATACTTATATTTTGGACACAAATACAATGATCTTAAATACAATATTGTTAAATAATATATTACATATTTAATATGTATAACTTTACAATATATATTTTAGATATAAAATAATTGCAAACTTTTGTTTATATAAAGCTCTTTCTTATTTTATACCATATGTACCAAAAGTTCCGGAACGGTCAATTATATCAGAAAGTATTGGTTTATGGGAAAAATGTATTAGATAAAATTGGAGAATTCAAAGGGGGCCAATAGATGATCTTATTAGATTTTGAATCCGGGGCCTGCGTTGGGCCCAGTGGCGCTTAAGTTGAATTTTTTAAATGGTGTTGAGGAATGCATGAGGGTAATCTGAGACAACCTTGTCAGAAGATTCAACAGTTAAACTGCACACTCAATATGAGATTCACTCGCAAGTGTGAATCTCAATGTATATATTTACAATGTCCAATATTCACATATATAATCATATATATATACAAAAGTATGCCGATCGGAAGATGATGAATCCGACAGACCGGGCGGCCCCCGGCGGGGGCCCGTTCACGCAACCGAGTTCCGAGCGCCAGCGGAATTCGAATTGCACGAGCGCAATTGCAACGCACGTGAACGAATGAGCACGATGGCAGCGCGTGACAGAACAAACGTTGATAAAGGCGAACACACCGGAAATCTTGATGCGCGCTAACAGAACGGAGATCTTGGAGCACGCGAGAACAGAACGGAGATCTTGAGGCGTGAACACACAACGGAGATCTTGCTGCGCGCGATGACGCAGACTTTCGCTGCGTAGCTGAATACAGGTTTTTGGACCTGCAAGGAGAGCGTGCTCCATGCACAACCAGCTCTCTCCCAATAGCACGGAAGGCATCAAAACAGTATCAAAATGATTCTTGCTAATTACATCCGCACTTCCTCGTAATAACGTAGGAGAACGGCGGCACAATTTATTGCGCGAAAAATAGTCCCGGCCGTGACCGATCGGTATATATATATATATATATATATATATATATATATATATAC
>NW_027269612.1:0-1553 GCF_030848805.1 Temnothorax longispinosus | reverse complement strand
TAATGCTGTAATTGCAAATTATTCAGGAGAATTCGTGTACTGTGTGTGTCTGGCTGGTTTGGCTTTACCATTTCACTTGAATAAGATATACAATAGGATGATCCAGCGAGGATGAATCGTTTTGCTCTACTTGCCTCAACGATTCGTGGAGGTATTTTCGGGCGAAATGTAGTAATCTCACGTTGGTTATACAAGTACCTTTATTACATCCAATTGGATTATGTCGCACGCTGCAAGCTTTTATTCAGATGATCGCGGCAAAACAGAACAGAAAGTAGATTCTTTACCTGTTCCACAGCTTTCTCTTGGTTCTCTCGATCCCTCAAACTTCCTGTGCTCGCTCTATGTTCACGATCCTAGGACTTTTCAAGGAGTAATTGAAACCGACAAACATTATCCGAAATAAGCACTGTGTGCCTTCTCGTTGGAATAGAATTTCATTCGGATTGGCTGTTATTAGTCATGTGACCGGCATATAGTAGCTAATGAAATGAGACACTTTTCGCTGCGCGTCACGTGACTTTCGAAAGCGCGGATTCGAACGCGCGTAAAGCCGTCAGATTTGTCGCAGGATTCAGGATGAGACATAAAATCAGTTTTCTATTGTTGAACTGGCTGCACTAGTTCAGCGTTTATTCCTTTTCTTTCAAGGTAAAATACAAAAAAAAATCTCTGAACTCGTTCTGCCACTTCAGCAATAGCAAAAGTTCAGCAGAGCTTTATTACAGCGATAAGCCCGAACTTTTTGAACGCAGCGTATGACACTTTAACGTGTCGAACGTGATGTACGCTTCCCGGTATATTGCACTTTACATTGGAGATTATTTGAACTGTAACGAGTAGGCTGCTCAAGTTCTTTTTTATTTTCTGTGGAAACATGAGAATTGAGAAAAACAATGAAATTTTCAAAGATGCGGATTCGGCATTTGAATCCGTTATAGAAAACATAAAAAGCGTCAGTAGCTTGTATACCTATATAATAATATAAATATATACATTATAATATATTATTATTAAATTGTATATAGGTTGATTGGTTGCCGCAAGATGTTCAATGTTTAGCGGTGCTAAGAGCTTCCATTTTGTAAGGATCAGGCGCCGAAATAAAAACCATATATACGATCGCGGCACTCTCCGAGCTCCACCGATTGTTAGCAGCAGCGAAGAAAGAAATTTTAACCTGCAAGGACAGCAATCAGGAATTACAAAAAGTTTTTCGGAGTCATAGCGACGACCCAAGCCTGTCGAGAAAGAGTATACTTCTGATTCGAAGAAGCTGGAATATTATTTATCATGGGTAAAAAGCGCCGGGACAGGAGTCTTGTAAATGCAAAGTTTCGTTATTTATTAATTATACTATACATTGTGCTGCCATTTATTAAAATAAAAAATAATATTTTATTAATGTTTCATTTAGAACCCAATTAAATTATTCACGTTTAATCTTCTTAATCGAATGTTCTATATTATCAATGCATGCTTTGCGACGATCCGCTCCCTTCGATGTCTCTCTTGAGTTTGCCCCATTTCGCAGCAGCTTCTAAAACACGGGA
>NW_027269611.1:0-1559 GCF_030848805.1 Temnothorax longispinosus | reverse complement strand
TAGGTGAATTTTAATGGATGTCCCATCCTTTTGCCATCGGGGTTACAGGCCGGTGGGTTGCCGACCGCACCTCGAGTTCGGTCGGTGTTTTCGGCAATAACGTGAAAATGTCGACCGGGCTTGGGGTGCGGTCGGTGGCTTATCGGCCTGTAACTTTGATGGTGGAAGGATGAGACATCCATTAAAATTCACCCTATATATGTATAAGATTTCAAGTAATTTACTCTAATTGTATATTAAGTGATTTAAAAAATATATTTTTTATAAATTTAAATGCATTGACAAACAGATTCCAATATTACCTTCTCAAAGCGGCATGTTTGTTTCCAAAGTGAAGTGCTGCTAGTAATTAGAAAACTAGTCTTGCTCTGAAGGTGTCAAATTAATATTATGTCATTGCAGTCGCTGTGACATTTGCAGCAGCTCTGGCCAGAAACCCATTACCTTATTTATACTTAAGGAGGTTGAAACGATCCAGTTGAGTCAATTGACGATTTAGAAAAAAGTTTTTTATTAGGTCATAAAAAAATCTGTATTAGGTATCATTTTATTCTCCATACGCTGCTATTGCATAAAACGTATAGTAAAAGTATCATATTATGCATCTTTATATTTTAATTAGCTAAAAACGAAACACTTTTTTGCCAATGCCAACTTGAAAACTTGTAGTATTGCTAATTATTTCAATATAAAAATGGCATGAATATATGTTTTGCCGTTGATAGAATGAAATAATGATTCTTACTGGTAGCTCCCTTGACAATTATATAAGCTATCGATTTTTTAATAACTTTCCGTCGATTATATTAAATACGATTGAAACTTGGCAACGTTTCACTTTTATGGGGTTGGTAGCAGTACTCGCCTCTGGTGTTGAGCCACGTAACGGCAGTTGCTAAACGTAAACATGCCGGTGAATTTCGTCATTCTGGATAAGAGGTTAGGTGCCCGCGTTTTGGCTATACCCAAATCCTGTCGGTATGTGCACGTTTTTGGTTCTCTTCCGTGCTGTGTCTACTATTTTGTAGTAATGTCAACGATTTTAGGGTTCTCTTTTATGTTATGTTCACAATTTGTTGGTTTTCTTCCGTTAGATTCATGATTTTTTGGTTTTATTTCCAAAGAGAATCAAAAAATCGTGGACATAGCACGGAAGAGAACCACAAAAATGTGCACATACCGACAGGATTCGGGTACAGCCAAAACGCGGGCGACGCTGCGTGTGCCACATCTACACTACTCGCGAACTATCAACTGCTATTTCAGTCTAATTTCGATCGCTTTAAACTTGTAATATATTTGTTATTAGATGGTGAATACGTGTTTCTTGCGTTCTAAATGTTCGCATTAATTTACTGTACGCGTAGGCACGTTTTTTGAGCGTTTATATAGACTAGATATTAAAGAAAATTGGGATCAATCATCGCCGTCAACGCTTTCTCCATCTAACCCCATGTACTAAAACGACGCATTTTTGGAAATTAATATCTCAGCTTCTGGATGGTCAATAAATCTGAAATAATTCTCACACATGCGGTAGATCCTATACTATCATATAT
>NW_027269610.1:0-1561 GCF_030848805.1 Temnothorax longispinosus | reverse complement strand
CGGGGTCGAAAATTTTTTTGGAGTACCGAATAGTTCTGATAGGACTTTTGGACATTTTTCGACGAGTTGTGACGAAAAGTCTTATGGCTCAAAGCGATTAGGCTAACGATTTGCAAGATAATCGATATTTGAACGAGAGATGATTGAAAATTTTCTTTTGCCAAAAAATTGTTTTTAATTAAACTAAAAATTTTTTTATGTATCAGGAACTCTAGGTAATCGCAAAATAAAACGTTTAAGGCATTCAGAACTACTCGATTTTAAAATAAAATTTTCAAAATTTTTTTTTGTTTTTTAATTAACCAAAAAAATTTTTGTGTATCAGGAACTCTAGATAATCGCAAAATGAAGCGTTTAGACCATTCAGAACTATTCGATCTCAAAATTTGATTTAAAAAATCGTGAAGTTGGCCCCCCTTTTTTCAAAAGGTGTTTTCGTTATCTTAATCGCCAGAACTCTTTTTAAAACTTATCAGGAACTCTTCCTATTGTCCGAAAGAATTCAGAACTCTAAACAGAACTATATTTGGATCATTTGGGGGGGCCAACTTCACACATTCCGGAAACTAGCGACACAGAGAACTTCTTCCAGAACAGAGGTCGGAAATAGGCGTACCAGGTCGCAGAAGGTACGAAAATATACTTGGCGTTAACCTAGGAGGTGGCCCCACGGAGTTAGCCAACCGAGGCACATTTCCTGGAACTAATCTTAGAATCGCGTTCTAAGGACCACAGCGAACATCATGATAGAGTCGGCGACGACGCCTGACCAACGCCCTAAAAAGTAGCGAATTATACGAGTTAGGCAAAATATAAAAAAGGAATTAGCTTCTACGCGTCACGAAGAACGCGAATATAAGGTCGGCAACAACGCCTGACCAACGCGTTAGAAAGTAGCGAACCAGAGGCCAAAAAACTGAAACCGCAATTAGCTTCTACGGGATGTAGGGATGACGTATAACCCCTTATAAAAATGTGCCCTTGAATGCTCAATGGCGGTCAGTGGGAATGTATGGTTTCCCTACAGTTGCAATGCGAATTATATGGAAAAGTTAATGGAAAATATTGAGTGGCAATAAGATGAATGAAAACGCAATGACAAGATTCGAATGACAACTTTTTCCATACAGACGTAATGGAAACTGCTAATGGCTTATGAAGGTTAAAACTTGTGCATGGAACTTGCAATGCGAATTATATGGAAAAGTAAATGGAAAATATTAAGTGGCAATAAGATGAATGGAAACGCAATAGCAAAATTCGAATGACAACCTTTTCCATACAAGAGTAATGGAAACTGCCAATGACTCATGAAGGATTGTATGGAATTTTTTTTACCTTCAGCCAATGTTGTTCAGTGTGAATTGTAATGAAAATTCGTCAATAGTAAATAATATGCGTCAGACAATATATTGTATGGCATTTATTGTCTTTCACATTTTAATCCATAGACATTTGACATTCATCGTCAAAACGTTGCCGTGTAGTGAGAGGTGAAAGATTATTACGACAAAAAGTAAGTTTTTGAGTTGAATTTCCATGATTTTTGCATTTATTTGCG
>NW_027269609.1:0-1561 GCF_030848805.1 Temnothorax longispinosus | reverse complement strand
TTAGATTGAATACGCCATCTATCTCCCCCTTCACTGCACATCACTAACTTCTTCATATTTAATAATGTTATTACTCTGATTTCTTCTATCTGCTCCAAGCAGTTTGCTAAAAATTTGGCTTGTTACTATTTAGTTTGCACATCTTTTTTTCTTTATCAAAATAGTAAATAGGTTGGATGTTGCATGTGATGTTGATTTCTTGTCTTTATGGGATTGGGGGGTGCGACAAGGAGTATTGGTGGATTAGATTTAGAGAGTGTGTCGTGTTCGGTGGAAGTTAATGTGGTGTGGATTGTGTGGGTCTTTCAAAAAATTCTGTGTCTAGGGGTGGGTGGGTGGGTGTTTGTTATGTGATTAAGGGAATGAGGGTGGAAGTAAGGTTGGGGAAGTTTTGGGTTGGGGGGGGTCGGGGGGAGATGTGTGCGTGGCCCTTGTATTGGGGGGGGGGGTGGCTTCGGGGGTGGGGGGGGGCGACAAGCTGTTGGCGCTGGGTGAGGTTTTTTGTTCGGTGGTCTGTTGTGGGGGGTCGATTGGGCGGGGTTCGCTAATGATGGGTGTTGGGGAGTGGTTGACGGAGGTACGAGAGGTTGGGTTGAGGTCTATTCGTATGAAGCCGTGTTGTGGTTTAGGGTTTTTGGTTATTCGTGGTCGTTTGGGTGTACGGGTGATGATTATTGGCGTAGGTGGTTGTGTGGATGTGTCTGTCGGGGTTTTGGTGGGGGAATGGATTAATGATTTGGTGTTCATCTGGGAGATTGTTGTGTACTTATTGGTGGTCTAGTGCAAGGCATTTGGTTTTGGGTGGGGGGCCTTGTGAGTTTTTTGGCGGCTGGGTGTTGTGTGTGTTTATGTGAGGGTATTGTTCTGGATCCTGCCCCCGTCCCCATTAGACAACTGATAAGGTGTGAGGGTTTAACATAACACGACAGTAAGGGGATATGAGTGATGGGTGTTGTAAATTTGCAGTTAGTAAAAGTCTCATGTTTATAGACGTAAGATATCTACGGTATTTATCATTGTCAGTGGTGTTAATAGTCATGTATTTGGGGGTGGGGGTTATAGAATTTGTTAACTTAGAATTGTTGAAAAATATAGAGTGTGGGGATAGGGATTGGGGTGAGAAGGATTAGAAGTTGGGCGTACAATTATGAATGTGGGTGTGGGAAGAAGGTTGATGAGGGTCTTATACTTAATGGGGGGGCAGTATTGATCGGGTGTGGAGTAATGTAGCATGATCAAGTGAAGAGTGCATTGTAGTGGGTTGGAAGTGTGCTACGGGGTGTGGGGGGCGGTGAGTATGTTGGGGGGGAGGGAGTGATAGGAGTGTGGTTGTTCGTGTGGGTTGGTATGGTTAGTTAGTTCTATGGGTTTTGCTTGTGGTGGTGATAGGAGGGTTGGTTGGATTGATGTTATGGGGTTGCAGTCTTATACTTGTGGCTTGTTCTATGTTTTGGGCATTTTTGGGGGGGGTGTGGGCCTATTCATAAGGGTGGGGTTTTGGCGGGGGGGGGGGGGTGTTGGGGTTGGGGGCTGGTCCCGTGGTCTTTCACCCCCTAATACA
>NW_027269608.1:0-1569 GCF_030848805.1 Temnothorax longispinosus | reverse complement strand
TTGTTTCCTGTTTTTTGCTCTTTTAACCTCTTTGCGACTCTCCGTATTTCGCAATTCCGTCGCGTAACGCGATGTTTTTTGTTCTCTGTCGCCCAAGATAAAAATTGACGAACTTCAGAAGAGACTAGAAACATCACGTTACGCGACGGAATTGCGAAATACGAGATAGTCACAAAGAGATTAAGAGCAGAAAACAGGAAACAATAAAGAACATATTGTAGATTAGCCTGTAGGAATTCGGAAAACATATATATCTAAACGACTGGTTTCAGAAATGGTGGTTACAAAATAATTCTAATTTATAAAGGGATACCGAATTCCTACATTATACATACGTTCCCATTTTAAATAAATTTAAATAAATTGTAACCTTGCTCTTTCTTGGTCTGATCAGACCAAGGAAGCGCAAGGTTACAAAATAATAGCCTTAATTTACATACCAAATTCCTACATCATGAATACGTTCCCATTTTAAATAAATTTAAATAAATTGTCACCTTGCGCTTTTTTGATCTGATTAGTCCATGCAAATAATTAATATTTATTTGAAAAACACAAAAGAAAAAAATTAAATATAATGCCATGAAAAAGAAGTAAAATAATAGTATTATTTCAAGTATATGGAAAGATTCCGATAACTCTGGCGCCTTAATTTGACGATGGTTTCTGGTAGTACTTTTAATGCTGAACAAAAAATTATATATGAAATTTTCTAAATTTATATAAAAACTCTTAAATTTATAAAAAAAAGTATTTAATGCATTATTTATTTTTACTGCATTTATTAACTTTTTGTGATAAATTAAATTTATCAGTATTTATTGTTTGTCACTATTTACTCAATTTCTTAATTTACGAAGCCCTCGGGGCACGCGCTCCGCCTAACCGAGTAAGTAAGGAAACGATGAAAGATTTTCTGGTTTGGTTACGTAATTTAATTACCGCACGTCCACAGTGTAGATTCTGAATTATAGTTGAAACTTCGGTTGAAACGCAATTTACTTAGGCAATAATTAAAAGACATATGTGTAACGAAAAAAATAAATATTTTATTCAAACAGAATAAAATTAGGTAACGTTTTTTGTAATTACTAAAATGCACATTTAATAACATTTAATAATTTTTAATAAAATGTATACTTGAATAAAATAACAATTTAAATATAAACTTTATTGCATATATGTTTTGTTTTTTTCTCGATTTTTTTAACAGTATTATTTCTTTTTATTTCTTAATTAAGGTGCCTTAATCGAATGTGTTGTTACGTCCGGCGAGGAGCGCATTTATATAAAACATGAATAAGACGATATAGCTCCCAGGATACACAATCGGATACACAATAAGGCAATTGAGGGCGAAAACCGGCGGTTTAGTGGTACCAAATTATATATTTAACACAAATTCAAAATTTCATGCAACGCTTCCTTAGCGTCGAAATTATTAACGCAATAGATAAACGGTAAAGAAATTAAAACATAATCGTTCACTAAGCAAGAGTCACCTTCCGTTGTTACGTAATAAAATCGCGAGAAACGAACGGTGAAGAATTAAGACGGTTGTTACGTTCG
>NW_027269607.1:0-24318 GCF_030848805.1 Temnothorax longispinosus | reverse complement strand
AAGTATACGCGTGCCTTTTCGTATGCTGTTGCCTCGGTTAAGGCGGTGCACCTGGAAGCCGCCTTCTCGTTGTCCACCGACTCCTTCCTCGCTGCGCTGCGACGCTTTGTGGCCCGACGCGGACGCTGCTCGCTTTCTATAGCGACTGCGGCACGAATTTTGTAGGGGTTCGCGCGGGAGTAGAAAGCCGACATGAGCCTCGCAGCGGAGCGAGAGAAGATCAAGTGGTCATTAATCCTCCCTCAGCGCCCACTTCGAGGGCCTCGGGGAGTCGGGAGTCAAGACTTTTAAAACCCACCTACGGCGGACCGTGTGGGGATCAAGTCCTCTCAATAGAGGAATTCACGACGGTCCTCGCGCAGGTCGAGGCCGTCTGGAATTCCAGACCCCTCTGCCCGATGAGCACCGACCCTGCCGACCTCGAAGTCCTATCACCGGGTCACTCCTCCGATGGAACCGCTCGTCTCCGTTCCCACTCAAGACGTGACTCCGTTACCGATGAATGTCTGAGTCGATGGCAACTCGTCCCAACGAATAACCAGGACTTCTGGAAGCGCTGGCATCAGGAGTATCTCCATACGCTGCAACAAGCGTCCAAATGGTGGACTTCCGTCAACCCGCTCGGTATCGGTGCGTTGGTCCTCCTCAAGGACACCAACATGCCTCCTCTGCGTTGGAGGCGAGGACGTGTGGGGCGCTGCATCCGGGCAGCGACGGCGTCCCGCGTGTCGCCACGGTGCGGGTGGCGGACGGCACGATCACGCGTCCCCTAGTGAAGCTGTGCTCCCTGCCGATGGGCCCTGCTCCACAGGCGACCGATTCAGATCGCTAGTAAAATACAACTCGTTGTATTTTGGTGGGCGGTATGTTTGGCGCTCACCAAAACTGTATATAGATGCATGTATCATACTCATAGTTTAGTCTCGTTTCTTACTCGTTATATATCAGTAGTCTTCGCATACCTAGTATTAATTATTTCGGTTGACTCGCGCGAAAACGTCGGCGGATCGCGATCGACGCGGAAAAGGAAGGAATCGATACTTGCGCGACTCACCAATCGGTGCTGCCCTCGCTCACCCCACGAGGGCACCCGCCTGAAGAACAAGTACTCGCTCGCGACACTGTTCCAGCGCCGCGAGCTCTCGGCACTCATCGTTACGACGTCTCGGAGCACAGAGAGATTTCGGAGCAGAGAGATTCGGAGCAGGGAGACTCGCGCTATCCGAGTCGCGAGATAGTGCGATCGCCTACTTTCTCGGCCTGCTTGTGTGCTGCTTTTGCTGCTTACTCCTGCTTGCTTGCTGCCTGCCTTAATTACTGCTGCCTGCCTCGCTTTCGCCTTGCTTGCTGCCCTGCTTGCGTTGCTGCACGAGCCCGATCGCGACCGAGACGAAGCCTCCAGGAGTCGACGGCACAACGAACGGTGAGTCGCATTTGCTTAACTTAATTCGCTTTGGGGAGACTTTACACACACCCCCTGGTCCTTCGAGCTTCGCTTTATCGCAAATCCGGGTACGGCTCTACCGCCCCCCGAGCAGTTGTAGAGAATGAAATTTTACACAAAAAAGATACATAGAAAAATGTTGTACGACCAATTGCAGTCGATCTAGATTTTTTTGAAGTTTGTGTGAAATTTTATTCTTTACAACTTTTACATCTTCACTTTTTTCCCTAATTGTGATACTTTTGGAGTTATTGGCAAAAAACCAATTTTTGGGCCCTTTTTGCACCCCCGTTTTTGCTACGACAATGGTACGGGGGTGGGCTTTTAGTATCTTCATTACAACCCCAAAAGACACACTTCCACGCTAGTAGCAGCGCTGGTAGTATTATTTCTTTTTCAAATGCCCATTTGACTGGGCTACTAATAGACATAAATGATTGATATTTATGTGGAAATAGTACATGTATGAACGAAGGAAAATTTTTTAAAGCAGTGAATTGTTGGTATATTGAAAGGAAAGTTATTTAAAGCAGAGAATAGAGAGTGTTTGCTTTGTATGTGCTTTCTAAGTTGAAGCGAGATTCACATTATACAGGGTCGAGGGATTCGTGTTTATGTATAATAGTAGTCTATTTATGACATTCTTGTATATACTTTTCTATATCAACTATTCTCTGCTTTAACAAAAAGTATGGTCAATATATTAACGGTTCACTGCTTTAAATATAGCAGTTATTTTGAGTACTAATAGACATAAATGATTGACACTTTCCACGCAAAACGAGGTGCCACATGGGTTTGTGGCGTGTTTTACAAGCTCGTTTATTGTATATCGCCACAAATATTTACACAGATGATCGACTAATTTATCTTGTTCATTACCACCTCTACTTAAATGAGCTCGTAAAGCACGCCACGAACCCATGTAACAACTCGTCTCGCGTCAAAAGTGTATGCGTAGAGGTAATAGGTTTCACCCCCCTGCGGAGACTCCACTATTGTTAAACCAGACATATAGTGTGCCTTCAAAGTACATGGAAAGTTATAAACCCGAAAACGTATGGACTCGTGGATGGTGGAGCTGGAAACAACGATTTGCTGCTTTAAATAACTTTTCTTCGTTCATGCATGTACATACTATTTTCATAAACAATGACCGCCAGCTAAAATTTTGTGAAGGTCACTCAAGAGGGTGACCTTGACAACATATGTCAACGTCAAGGTCATCGTGGGGAGGGTCACGGAAGGTATACTTGTGATTCCCGGGGCCTCCCCAAAAAGCGCCGTGAGGGACATTCAAGGGGGTTTTTAGTGGGTTAAAGTCCAACATAACCGCCCTCCCCACCCCGGGGGAGGGGGTATCCGTGTGGATTTTTCCCCCGTTATAATAATAATAATAATAACAATAATAATAAAATGTCAAGGTCATCGGTGAGGTTTGACCTAATGTGCATATTTACCCTATTATCTAAAAAAAAGGCATGTTAAATCGTTACTCGCATCTCTCGAAGTCTTCTCGAAAGTTTCGAAGTTATTATTGACTCTTTTCCGCGATGCTGATTGGTTCTGTTGCTGCGCTAATTTCGTGAGCGGCTGTCATAGCATATTTTGCAAGTTTTGTTTAATGTTAAAGCTAAATAGCGCGCGCAAAGCGCGCGTCTGTGATGTCTAGTATATCACAAAATTTTATTACCTAACTCAACCCAAGTGATGATATACGTATAGTAGCTTTATTTCTCCCTAACAAAATAATTCACAAAATTGCGTTACCTAATTCAACCTAAGTGATACGTATTTCAAAAAAAGATGTGAAATCTTTAAATTGCGCCAATTGCAAAGAGAATATATACACTTTGAAAAATAATTTTGCAACTACTTTTAAAAAATAAAACAAAATTGTGTTACCTAACTCAGCCCAAGTGGTATGTATCTTTGTATTCCTGAGAGTCTTTCTATCAACCCAAGTGGTAGTAGTTTTAATTCTCCTTGATAAAATTATAATATTACAAATAATTATTTTAATCACAAAGAATTAAAGAGGTAACGTTATAAAATAAAAAAATTTAATTAAAATAAAATAAATAAATTTTTCTTGTAAAAAACTTGGCGCTGTTTTTTTAAGGTTTAGAACCTTTGCACAAAACTTTCGTATGGCAACGTAGTGTAACGAAACGTGGGTCAACGCACAAGAAACGTATCGGTTTAAGTACGGCGTTAAGCGTCGTCTACAATGGCAGCAGGAGTATGCAGTAAGACGTAAGCAGTAAGCTATTCTATTGACCAATCACAGTCGATTATTCTTGAATTGTAAAAATCCCATTAGTCAATAACTTACTGCTTACGTCTTACTGTATACTACCTGCTGCCATTGTAGATGACGCTTTATACGTCAATACGTTTCTTGTGCGTTGATCTACGTTGACGTTACCATACGAAAATTTTGTGCGGAGGCTCTAACCGATACGTTTCTTGTGCGTTAATCCACGTTACGTTACGCTACGCTATCATACGAGAGTTCTTGTGCGGAGGCTCTTATCCAGACAAATTTGCATAGCGCATAAACATAAGCGTAAGAAATTGATGGTTTACATGTATATGTGCAAAAGGAAATAGACCAATCCATCTCTTTAGCATATGCTTATGCACCTATGCAAGTTTGTCTGGGTTGACCTTAAAAAAGCAGCGCCAAGTTTTTTACAAGAAAAATTATTTAGTTATTTTAATTAAATATTTTTATTTTATAATGTTACCTCTTTATTCTTTGTGATAAAATAATTACAAAATAAGAAGCTTCCTTCGCCAGTAAATAAATACAAAACAAAAGTCGTTTTTGTTCGACCCAACTGGCCAAATAATTAATATATTTAAAATTCACAACGTTTCAACCGCAATTTCGGTCCTTCTCAAGTGATTCATCAAGCTATGCATCCTCAAAAACCGCGTACAGAATATCGATTACGTCGCTGACATCGTGCCCTAACCACATCATGCACACGTAAAGCTAAAAAAGTGAAATAAACTCACGATAGTCAAAAAGATAAAAACGCTCAGAAGTCATAAAATAAAAAGTAAGAATAAAATTGAATTGTTAAGTTATAAATAATGTACAAAGTAAAATGAAAGGCTTACATATTCTGTGCGTCAAAACGGAAAATGAGAACGGTAGCGCAGAACGAAGAAACGTCGCAAGCCATAACTGCGAACACATCAGTACAGCGTGACGGACGAAGTCATACGCTGTACTGATGTGTTCGCAGTTATGGCTTGCGACGTTTCTTCGTTCTGCGGTTCTGCGCTACCGTTCTCATTTTCCGTTTTGACGCACAGAATATGTAAGCCTTTCATTTTATTTTGTACATTATTTATAACTTAACAATTCAATTTTATTCTTACTTTTTATTTTATGACTTCTGAGCGTTTTTATCTTTTTGACTATCGTGAGTTTATTTCACTTTTTTAGCTTTACGTGTGCATGGTGTGGTTAGGGCATTGATGAATCACTTGAGAAGGACCAAAATTGCGGTTGAAACGTTGTGAATTTTAAATATATTAATTATATGGCCAGTTAGGTCGAACAAAAACGACTTTTGATTAAAATAATTCTTTGTAATATTATAATTTTATCAAGGAGAATTGAAACTACTACCACTTGGGTTGATAGAAAGACTCTCAGGAATACAAAGATACATACCACTTAAGCTGAGTTAGGTAACACAATTTTGTTTTATTTTTTAAAAGTAGTTACAAAATTATTTTTCAAAGTGTATATATTTTCTTTGCAATTGGCGCAATTTAAAGATTTCACATCTTTTTTTGAAATACGTATCACTTAGGTTGAATTAGGTAACGCAATTTTGTGAATTATTTTGTTAGGGAGAAATAAAGCTACTATACATACACTGGGCAACAAAATTATCGCAACAAAAATTTTCGTCAAAAATTTGCCCAATTTCAAATAAGCACAACTCCGCGAAAAATTGTCATATCTGAAAGTTTTTTTTTTTCATTTTAAAGGGTGAAGTCTGTACTTTAAGGAACCATTGTTCGATTTTGAATTTAGCCTCTCCCCCTCCGCCGTTCTTCCAAAAGTAAGGACGTGTTTTTTCTCCGAAAAATTGCATACTTTGACACATTCTACGGAGTAGAATGAATTTTTTTCGTAACTATCATAACAACCATCGTAAAATATACTTTTCCCTGCAAATTAAAAAAAAAATAAGTCCGTACGATTTTTTTTCGCCGAGTTATGGCTTATCAAAGTTACCTATGCATTTTTGTGCATTCAATCACCGCCAACATTAGCATTACCCGATGGACACTACGGGGAGGTTGCTGGTCGGATTTTGCCCATCGTGTGTGTGCGTGCGTGCGTGCGTCGTGTTAGCAGAGATTTGCACAAACTAATTTTTATTCAAACGAGGCATTGTTACGATTTTGTCTTTTGTTTTCCGAATGAGCAATACAATACAGTGACTGCAATACTGTGAAGTTTTGTAATACTGAAGTAAGTAACTTCACAGTACATTACTTCTCTAAGTAACTTCACAGTACATTACTTCTCTAAGTAACTTCACAGTATTGCAATCACTGTATTGTATCGTTCATTCGGAAAACAAAAGACAAAATCGTAACAATGCCTCGTTTGAATAAAAATTAGTTTGTGCTTTCTGCTAACACGACGCACGCACGCACGCACACACATGATGGGCAAAATCCGACCAGCAACCTCCCCGTAGTGTCCATTGGGTAATGCTAATGTTGGCGGTGATTGAATGCACAAAAATGCATAGGTAACTTTGATAAGCCATAACTCGGCGAAAAAAAATCGTACGGACTTATTTTTTTTTTAATTTGCAGGGAAAAGTCTATATTTTACGATGGTTGCTATGATAGTTACGAAAAAAATTCATTCTACTCCGTAGAATGTGTCAAAGTATGCAATTTTTCGGAGAAAAAACACGTCCTTACTTTTGGAAGAACGGCGGGAGGGGGAGAGGCTAAATTCAAAATCGAACAATGGTTCCTTAAAGTACAGACTTCACCCTTTAAAATGAAAAAAAAAAACTTTTAGATATGACAATTTTTCGCGGAGTTGTGCTTATTTGAAGTTGGGCAAATTTTTGACGAAAATTTTTGTTGCGATAATTTTGTTGCGATAATTTTGTTGCCCAGTGTATACATATATATAACATTAACATGTTTTTTAAATCATGTTTATCTGCAATAATTAAATTATTTATATTAAACCAATTATTATTTTTAAAATAAAAAATTTACCTGACAATGTGATTACTCCTTATCCACTAATTATTAAATTTTCAAATAAGTAATAATTTATGTATTAAAAACACATGAAGAATATAAAACGATGCGAAACTACTGGAACAGATTCGGGTCTGGACTAGTTATTTATTGGTTCGGATTCCTTGACTGCTTGAACAGATCGACTAAGAAAAAGTTTATTATAATGGACCATTTTCCCGAAAATATTACATACATGGTGTTGAGTAAAATAAAGGTTTTCGTACTTCTGTCTTTCTATTTGAGTTTAGCGCGTACCTGTCGTGCGCGCATGAAAGACTGCCACGCCACTGACGGAGCTTTCTGTCCGCCAGGGGCGCCTACAATAGTATCGAACAGTCTCATCGATCGATTCTCCCTGTACGGTCGGTGAATAAATTGTTCTCTTCAATATACACGAGCGTCGAATTCAATATCCGCAATCATCCTAATCCTCGAACCTCAATTACCACAGCGTGACTCAACAGGTTATGGGCCCAGTCACCCGAGTTGAGCTGAGGTGAGCGAGAGCGCAGGGACATAGAAAAACGTGTTCGGTGCGTCTTCGCGTGGCGAACCGGGTCGCAGCCATATTGCGCAAAACCACGCGCGGGGCAAGTGATCGAACGGTCGCGAGTCAAAAAACGAGGACATAAAAGATGTCGGAAGAAGTGTCTGTGCGACAAGTGCAAAAACTCGACGGTACGAATTTCCTCACTTGGAAGTTCCAGATGAGAGCCGTATTCATGGCGGCGGGAGTGAGTGACATAGTCGAGGGCACGCGAACGCAACCGATCGGCGCTCAGGATCCGCAAACAGCGGTGTGGAGAAGAGACAATGCCAAAGCAATGGTGCTCATCTCGACAACGATCGAGCCGTCGCAGCTAGAGTCATTGATAACGTGCGACACGGCAAAGGCAATGTGGGATACCCTGTGCCAAGTGCACGAGCAAAAATCCTCGGCTAACAAGCTATTCCTGATGCAAAAGTTTTACGACTACAAGATGGCGTCGGGTGATACGGTCGTGCAACACGTGGCCAAAGTGAAGAACATGGCGGCTCAGCTAAGAGACGTTGGAGAAACGATGTCGAACCACACCGTAATGGCGAAAATTCTAGCGACATTGGCGCCAAGATTCGGCGCATTCCAAACCGTGTGGGACAACGTCGAGGAAGGGAGACAAACCGTAGAGAATCTAACGGACCGACTCATTCGAGAAGAAGCGAGGCTTGCAAACGGAAGTGACGCCACGGAAGCGTTGGCGGTTGTGAAGAGCAGCGGTGCGAAAAACAAATCGCAGACTTCCGGAACCTCGAAGAACAGCCGTTCAAAGAAAGACGTCGAGTGCTATAAGTGTCGAGGAAAAGGACATTTCGCGCGGGAGTGTCCGTCAAAGAACAAAAAACGCGGTGACCGAGATGGAAGTGGATCGCGAGAGTATGCGTTCGTGGTCACAAAAGACGAGACGAGAACGGAAAAGCAACCGCCGAAACAAAGTGCGGATCCGTCGACAGAACAAGTGCGGCGACTACTCGAGGTCGATAACAAAGACGCCTGGCTAACCGACAGTGGGGCGTCACGACACATCTCTCACCGACGTGATTGGTTCGAAGAGTTTCACCCGAGTGTGGGCGATACGGTTGTGCTCGGAAATGGTCGCGAATGTGAAGTTGGCGGCGAAGGCACAATTCGAATTGAGAAACTCGTCAACGGAAGATGGAGCACCGGACGCATCGAAGGTGTGTTGTACGTGCCAACGCTGAAGAAAAACTTGTTTTCAGTGGGCATGTGTACCGGAAAAGGCTTCGACGTTCAGTTCAGCGACTCGAAAGTGATAGTCAGACTCAAAAATGAGGTGAAAGCAGTCGGTGCAAAACAGAACAATTCAACGTATCGCATGTTCTTCCGAGTGCTGGTACCGGGAGTGTCGAGTGAAGCGAACGCGGCCACTGTCGACTTAAAAGTGTGGCATGAGCGGCTCGGACATGTCGGTAGTAGAGCACTCAGCGACATGGTGAAAAATAACCTTGTCGAAGGAGTACAAATAAAAAATGCGGACAAGTTTTTCTGCGAACCGTGCCAGTTCGGGAAGGCACACGTGTTACCGTTTCAAACTCGCGGAGACAGAGACACGAAACCGGGCGAAGTTGTTCACACCGATGTGAGTGGAAAAGTACAAGTCGAATCACTCGGTCACTCGAACTACTACGTAACGTTCATCGACGACGCTTCGGGTTTTTGCTACGTGTACTTTATGCAACACAAGGACGAAGTCGTTGAGAAGTTCGCGCTCTATGAAAAAATAGTGGCGAATAAATTCGGTACAACCGTGAAGGCTGTGCGTTCCGACAATGGTGGCGAGTACAAAAACGGACAATTCGAAAAATATCTCGGACAGCGCGGAATAGCTATGGAGAACACTGCTCCATATACCCCACAACAGAACGGCAAAGCGGAGAGAGCAAATCGGACAATATTCGAGTGCGCACGCACGATGTTGCGTGCAAAGGACCTCCCAAAGAACCTGTGGGCAGAGGCTGTAAGCACGGCGGTTTACATACTCAACCGTGCAGCCGCACGCATCGCCGGAGACGACTAGGGCACCAACAGCAGCGGTCCCGAGACGGACGAGGCGAAGCCACGTCCCGATTAGCATTAAGACAAGCGTTCGCGTTCCGAGGATGAGGTCACCGGCAGCAGCCGTTGTCGATTTAATTTTGTTTGTTTTGATGACTTAGGAGGAAGGCGAGTGACCACATCCGGCGCATGAATAGATATAAGGATGTTTAGTTTTCAGTGACGCAGTTTCGAGGCAGCTGAGACGTTCCACGGTGCGGAAAGATGACGCACAGCGGAGCGGACGGACCGTCCGCGCTTTTCTTAAATAGGCGACACGCGCGTAAAATACACAGGCCTGATCGGCAAGACAGAGTTGCGAAGCACGACACGCGGGTCAGAATCGAAATCTGGCCAGAGATAAAAAAGATGGCGGACCGTCGCCAAACTTTTGAACCGACGGCTTGGCGGTAAAATGACACGTCCCTGACTAAAGCGGGGGGCCCTAGAGTCGCGCAGACGGGGTTGGCGACGCGATGCGGGAACGCGGAGAGGAGATAGGGAACCGTCCGCAAACTCGCGCTAGGGACGTCATCCACGGGAGTCGAGCACTCCTGACATCGGTGGGCGCTTCGCCGAGACCGCGGAGCCGGGTCCCGGTGAGACCCGTCGCCCGGGTGCCGAAATGGCGGACCGTCCGGGAACTCGCCCCAGGTGAGTCATCCCCGGGGAAAAGACATCCCTGACTAACGGGGATGTCACCCCGAACGTCCATATCCGGTCGCCGGCAAAATACAACAGCCGGCGACGAAGTTACAGGACCGTCCGCCATCTCGCGACCTGGACATCTTCCGCGGGGAGGAGCCGTGGGGGGAGGTGTACCAGGTGCGAAATAGATGTCAGGAGGGGTCGGCGTCGTTGGCAGGCCCGAAGGAACAACGCGATGCGACCACCGGAAGGTCGGAGAGATAACCGAGCGTCATCCGCGGGAAAAGACCAGCGGGTCACGTTAAATGGGGCCCGGTACGCTCGGGGAGCGGGTCGCCGCCGGCGTCCGATCGCCCGGACGCGAGATACGGCGACATGTCGCCGGAACTCGAGGACCGGACGTCGTCCACGGGAAGTGAGCCCGGAATCGGGCCAAGGGGGACCGCCGGAGCGGGACCAAGGGGTCGCCGTCAGCGGCGGAGGTCGCGATCGCGACGCAGACATCTTCGTCGGGAAGTCGACCCGGGGTCGCGTAAAAGGACAAAGGAGAAGGCGTGCGCGAGGGTCGACGCCGTCATAAGTCGATAAATGCGGGAGTTGAAAAACCACTACCCGGGGTCCGTCTCGGGGCGTCGAGTAGATGGTACTCCAAATGGAAATTTCCACCGCGGACCTAGGGTACTGCGGGGAGCGGGCAACATGTATTGTAACTGCGTAGCGGCGAACATCTGGCGCACACCTGTCGGCCCGAAAGTCGTAAACACCCATTGTTATCGCGGCGAGTGGAAAATTACCGCGAGGAGAAAGCGACCGAATACCCGATGGTGGGGGCAAAAGCACCGTAGGTAGGGAGCCCGAGCGAAGAAGAGGGCTCGCGGCAGTCTGTCGGGGATGTTCGAGCGTGTAACACGTAATCAACTTCGCTCTGTTTCGTCGCGCTAAGTCACCGCGATCGTCATACAAGTGCTATAATTACGGCTCGCCAACATTCGTAACAACCGGCAACGCCCGCGGAACGCGTTAATTGTCGTCTTTACAAAGACGAACGGCCTTTTTAGACCGAAAACAAGATCGTGCTTCGTAGATAGACGGGGCGTATGTGCCCTCGTATCCGAGCGTCCGACATCTTGTGTGACTTAAAGTTTTATAAACAACCAACACTGGAAATCAATATAATTGAATAAATTATACATCCATTTCGTAAAAGATTTCGAAAATTTATTAAATTGGACTTACCTTCTACTCACCTGATCCATTGTCGACGATCACTCGAAGTCCCTCGTTGATCCCGGATTCCGGTGGCAGCGTTGATCCTGATCGATGACGGCGATGATCCAGCGGTGGCAGGAACCTGAAAAAAGAAGAGAATTAGTCTAATTGATGATTCGAGAGATCGTTCGATACTTACCTTCTCGGTGGTTCAAAGGTCAAACCGAGTGGCGACCGTTGATTTCAAAGGACACGTAGCGTTGATTCGTGCCTCCTGTAGTACCGTCCGGTTACAACCGCACCACACACTCAAGTCGTAAGGACATAAAAACTCCATACGAAGTCTGGACAGGAAAAAAACCGGACTTGCAGCACGTACGAATCTTTGGATCTGTGGCGTACAAACACGTGCCCAAGCAGTTGCGGAAGAAGCTCGACGACAAATCAAGGAGGATGATCTTGGTGGGATACCAAGGAAATTCATCGAACTACCGGCTCTACGATCCTGTGACGAAAAAGGTGAGCGTGTCCAGAGACGTTGTGTTCGACGAGAAGCTGAGTGAGGTAAGCGCCAGTGAGAGTAGCTCAAAACAAGGAGTACTAGTGCTTCCTAAGATCACGCCAATTCCAGAAGCAGTCGACGACAACAACGGTGTAGTCATCGAAATCCTAGATGACGACGACGAGGTATTCGACGATGCGCAGGGCGCAGAAGCAGTCGTACGACCGAATGCAGGTCATCAGGACGAGCAACCAGATCCAGCCGGAGGTCAGCGCCAACTTCGAGACAGGCAGACGATAAGAATGCCACAGAGGTACGACACGAGAATGCCACAGAGGTACGACATAGATCTCGTGGAGTACGAGACGCCTGCCACGTTTGGCGAGGCGGTGCGAGGACCGAATAAAAGGAAATGGATCGACGCTATAAAAGACGAACTGCAAGCTCACAACAAGAATAATACGTGGACTGTAGTCGAAAGAACTGATGAAATGAAGCCCATCGACTCGAAATGGGTCTTCAAACTTGTACGAGGAAAAACAGAAGGACAACCGAGGTTCAAGGCCAGATTGTGCGCCAGAGGATTTCGCCAACAGCCAGGAATAGACTACAACGAAACTTTCGCTCCAGTCGTGAGATACGACTCGCTTCGACAGTTTCTGGCTCGGGTCACACAGGAAGACTACGAGCTGACACAATTTGACGTCTGCACGGCATTCCTCTACGGCGAGCTGGAAGAAGAAATTTTCATGCTGGTTCCGGAAGGGTTGACTGTCGGAGAAGAAGAAAGTGAAGGTGACAGTGAGAGATTAGTGTGTCGACTAAACAAGTCGCTCTATGGTCTCAAACAAGCACCTCGGTGCTGGAATAAAAAGTTTAGTGCTTTTCTAAAGAAATTTAATTTTGTGCAATCCGACGCCGATCAATGTATATATATCGGCTGTGTGGAAGGATGCGTAGTATGGCTAGCGTTGTTTGTCGATGATGGGCTTGTGGCCTCGAAATCATCAAGTGTGCTTGAGAAAATCATTGTAAGTATGAAAGAGATGTTTGAAATAACCCTCGGAGACGCGACTAGGTTTGTAGGGCTACAAATTGATCGAAATAGAGTCGCTAAGAGTATGTTCATACATCAAACCGAGTATGTCGACCGAATTCTAGAAAAATTCAGAATGATCGACGCGAAACAAGTGAGTGTCCCTGCCGACCCTCACTCTGCACTGGCTCCCTCCGAGCCAGACAGTGAGAAACGAAACGTTCCATACCGAGAGGCGGTAGGCTCTCTATTATTTCTTTCAGTGGTCTCACGACCAGATATCGCTTTCTCAGTGAATTCAGTGTCTAAGTATTTAAATAATCATAATCTCATTCATTGGAAGGCTGTAAAGAGAATTTTCGCTTATCTGGTCGGTTCTAGAGATTTAGGTATAATGTACCAAAGAAATGGAAACGAGCCAAATCTAGTAGGTTACTGTGATGCAGACTATGCAGGAGATTTAGAAACACGTAGGTCTACTACAGGGTATGTTTTTGGCTTTGCGAATGGGCCAGTCACCTGGTCTAGTCAGCGCCAAAAACTTGTGACGCTGAGCACGACGGAAGCGGAGTACGTCGCTGCAGCAGCAGCTGCAAGAGAGGTAGTTTGGTTACGAAAACTACTGAGAGACCTTGGCGTCAGTTGTGACGAACCAACGCCGCTGCATGTCGACAATCAAAGCGCGATACGGTTAACGAAGAACGCCGAGATGCATCAACGTACAAAACACATTGATGTGCGACATCATTACATACGCGAAAAAGTAAAGAGCCACGAAATTTCAGTAGTATTCGTACCTACCGAAGCTCAAAGAGCTGACATATTTACCAAAGCTATGCCGAGCGAGCGTTTTTGTAAACTTTGTAAAATGTTGAGTTTAAGAACGTACAGAGAGTACTCAAACAGTGAGAGTGTTGAGTAAAATAAAGGTTTTCGTACTTCTGTCTTTCTATTTGAGTTTAGCGCGTACCTGTCGTGCGCGCATGAAAGACTGCCACGCCACTGACGGAGCTTTCTGTCCGCCAGGGGCGCCTACAATAGTATCGAACAGTCTCATCGATCGATTCTCCCTGTACGGTCGGTGAATAAATTGTTCTCTTCAATATACACGAGCGTCGAATTCAATATCCGCAATCATCCTAATCCTCGAACCTCAATTACCACAGCGTGACTCAACACATGGATCCAACTTGTATCAAACCTATGAATATTAATACGTGATTATAATCGATATAATTGTATATATTTATCTTTGTACAGTTATCTTCAAGAAATGACATGAGATGATACATCTAATATTTGTAAATAGATTTTTGTTAGAGGATCTGATCATGGATCAAAACAATGTGACACACTTACTAGGCGGCCGGTCCCCTAAGTCGTCTACAGACGATTCCGAGTCTCGACATCGAACTCGCGAAACTCATGTTCGACCGTTAGACGCCGTGCCGTCGTAAGCGGTGAGATCCCGACGACGGGCAGAGGCGCCGTACGGCAAACCGGCTCGTGCGACGACCAACCCCCGCGAGGGGACCGGCCGCCTAGTAAGTGTGTCACATTGTTTTGAGCCTTTAATACTGTTTCTGATTGTTATCGGAATGAATTAAAGTATGGTTTTGTATTTTCATATTGTAATTATTATATTCAAGTCATTAAACTATTCATGTATTTTTATTTTCCCTCCAAATGTTTGCGAAAACTTAACTATTTAGTAAAGCTACATAATCGAGTAAATGAATTAAACATTATCACATAACTGAATGAATTAAAATCACAGTCCTTAAAAATACAATGTAGCTAATATATATTCATTATAAAATAGATTATAATATATATATAATCAACTGTTTTATAATGAATTAATTGTACGATGAAACAAAGTTATTTATCTGGTTATAATATTTACAGTCCTTGAATCTGAATCCTTTAAACAAAATTGGACAATTCGTTGAATCTAAGATCAGATTTTAGCTTTCTTCCTATTTTTATCCGACACTGTATACTTGTCGTAACTTTTCGTTGGATCAAAAGGTTCCCATCTACTCGCTGGAAAAATGTGTTTGTTCCTCTCGTACCATGATCTAATGAGAAAAATAAAAAAATAAAGTGTGCAAGTAGAAACTTGCACATTGCTTCCTCATAGTTTTTAAATGTGCAAGTAGAAACCTGCACATTGTTTTCTTATGGTTTTGAAATGTGCAAGTAGAAACCTTCGCTCACAAAGCTCCTCTATGAGGAAGTTTGTATTTTATTCGATGTATAATTATTAGTATTTATTTGTTTTGGCTTCCTCATAGAGGAAGCTTTGTGAGCGAAGGTTTCTACTTGCACATTTCAAAACCATAAGAAAACAATGTGCAGGTTTCTACTTGCACACTCTTCCTCTTCCACGGACATTTCTAAAAAAATTAAAAATTTTTTTTTAAAAGAACCCCTTTACCGATCATCGCCAAATTCAATACCAACCTTCCTTGTAATGTTTAATATATATTGACTATATATGGTCTTATATGATTATATATATTTACATATATATAACATTATTATATATGTTTATATATGATTATATATGATTATATTTATTTTCTCAATATTTACGGAAGTTAGAACAACCACGGACATTTCTAAAAAAATTAAAAATTTTTTTTAAAAAGAATTTCTTTACCGATCATCGCCAAATTCAATACCAACCTTCCTTGAATGATACTCTATCGATTAAAAAAAAAACAGCCCGATATCTCAATATTTGCGAAAATTAGAGCAACCACAGACATTAAATCTGCACATCTAAAAAAATTAAAATTAAAAAAAAGAACCCCTTTACCGATCATCGCCAAATTCAATACCAACCTTCCTTGAATGATACTCTATCAATTAAAAAAAAAACAGCCCGATATCTCAATATTTGCGAAAGTTAGAGCAACCACAGACATTAAATCTGCACATACATACACACATACGGTCAGGCGATTTTGATGCGATATTTCGACATTTTAGAACACTCTGAACATATTGGCATCAAAAACTCAAAAACCAATCTTTTCGTTGGTTTCTTCTACCCTTATTTCATATATAAATCACTTAAATTTGGTTGATTAGACCCAACTTTATACGCAATCAAAGGTTCATATACGAAATTCACGAAAACAAAGCTTCCTCTATGAGGAAGCAAAAATAACATAAAAGAGAATTATACAAAGTATTCTTTTAATAATAAATACCTAAGTAAAACTTTTCCGACATGTGATTCCTCGGTTTCGACAGAAGCATCGTGCATAATACGAATATCATCGTGAACGTCAAATGTGAACAGAGGCCCGCTCTTTCCTCGTGCTTAATCGCAATATAACATACATTAAAATAACATGCCAACATTGTGATATTGCTTCATAAGTTTTATCATTTAGTATATTTATCTTAGTTACAATAAAATCAGTTATAGTTGCAGTAAAACGTATAATGGCGCGGTAATATAAGATTCTCTTTGACATACATTAACTGATCTGCCATTACTGTTTTAAGCTTGCTGAATTCACGCCTCAGAACTTCTAAACATCTCTGAAGAACCTAATAGATAGAATTACCTGTGTGTGAAAATTTAATTTATGCAGCGGAACATTATATATCATGCCAATGTTACTCCAAAAGTGACACTGGAGTATTTTAATAACTTAAACTTCTCTAAACCACTGAGACATTCACCTTTCTTCATTATAACACTCCGACGATGGTCAGATCCATCCCAATAACTGAATGTGATCTCAATTTCTTCTTCCTTCAACGCGTTCTGCTTTCTAGCCCATTCTTGTCTCAATTCTTCCCTAAGTTTATTTTCCTCCTCGTCCCTTTCCCTACTGGCAAAAAACATGTATCTACATCTGGATTTTTCTACATCTTCTTAATCGCAGGGCCATCAGATTGCACATTTTCTGACTGCAGGGATTTTTCGGCATTGTCTTCGTCAGAAGACATCTCAGCTTCATCTTCGTCTTCGTCCAGATTAAAAGACAAAGCTTGAATCTGTCTTTTCTGTTTGTTCTTTTCTGTCTGCTTCGCCGCTAGTGCTCTTTCCTTTTCCTGCTCTTTTTCACGTTCCTTCTATCAAAGCATAAAATACACGTACAAAAATACAAATTATGAGATAATCAGGATCATAAGAAGATTGTAAGAAATTACTTGTGGGTATCAGGATTCGTGAATGTTTGCTCAATTTAACGGCGAATTTTCTCTTGCATTCCGCGTGACCGACGGTACATGCACATAATGTAAATATTACAATCCTGTGTTTGGGATAAATTAAAATAGTGGTTTGATTTTCATGAGGAAAGAATGGACGTCGACATAAAAATCGAGCTGAAAATTGCATTTAAATCTTACCACTGAATCAAAATATACATTTAAATTTTGATATAATAATTGTGTAGAGTACACATACATTAGTGATGTTTGCAAAAGCGCATCTTTTATGCGTTTTTTCTTTAAACGGCGAAACTTCCATTTTTCGCTTGGCGCGAATTTCTCTACCAACATTGGGTTGTCGTAATACATTGCTCTGTAAAGAATTTTGACTTCTGGTCGTTATTTCTTTCCTCAAAGTTGCAGTGCTGTTTTGTCGATTTTGTCCGAGTAATACCTTCGGTGGTGCCATTTTTCAGATATGACGAAACTTTAGTTCCTTATCTAATTGCTATAATTCACAAACATACATATATATAATTAGTTTATATATATTATACATAGTTTAATTTATATAGTGCATAATATAATACGGTATGTTTCAGAAATAAATTGTCAAATTTGAGAAGCATATCAAGAGACACGGTAGTGTCTCGCGCCAAGTACACGCGGAGCGAGACCGACCGTGACTCTTACGCGACGCGACGGGTTGCGAGTACTCGAGATGTTGAGATCTCGATAACGAGTGAACGGATCAAGTTCTAAGTAGGCTTGATCGATAGCTTGGGGTCCAATTAGGGGGGGGTTTCTCTTATAATATTCCGCTACGTGCCCTACGAGCGGAGATATTGCGACGCAAAGTCCAAATGTGAAAATTTATTTTTAAGATACGAATACTTCTTCTACTTCTACGTCGACCGTCTCTCATCTCAATATTATTATGATTATCAGAGAAATGTCACTTTCACTTTTTCGACACTGGCGGCTAGCGGCGTTAGTATCGCAGTGCAGTGCAGTGTGGACAGTGCGTTCGTTTAGCGCGCTGTCAGTCAGTTCCTATTCATCAGTTAACCTATCTCGAGAGCACTCGAGAGACACGGTAAGTACGAAGTACGCGCGGAGCGAGACCGACCGTGACTCTTTACGCGACGCGACGATTAATTACTATTATACTTATTTTATTTACTGTTTATTATTTTACGTTTACGTGAGTGTTTATACATACAGTTTAATAACTTATTTACTGTTTACTACGTTTACGTGAGTGTTTCTACATACAGGTTATAACCTATTATATTATTTTTTATTTTTATATTGACGGCAGGGAGCTGAGGATACTGAAATCAAGGAGCCTGTTCACACGGGGCGTTTCTGCCGCGCGATTGCGGCCGCGCGTTAATAACGTTTGCACGAGCCGCACGCGCGTACGCGAAACGGCAGTAACACCGTATAATCGTGCCGGCGATATACTGAATTTGAATTGCTTCGTGCTCTTATCTGGAGATTTCGTATCCCTACATCGTGTTACCATTGCACCGCTGCCGGAACAGAAGGTTCTCTACGCTTGGCAGAAAGTGACGACTGACACGTACAATCCCGACTTCGTTGATCGCAGGCGAAGAGCTGGACTCGAGGTACGTTTCCGATTTGCACGTAAACAGTATCGTGCGATGAATGTTGTACCCAATTATAACCTCAAATGAAGTTGTGCACGTTGCTAGTAACGCTGTCTGTAAAAATTTGCGTGAAAGATGATATATAATCATATTAACACATTACATTATTTTTAGACGTAGCTGTGATGAAAGAGAATTAGATGGTGACTTAATTTTGGGAGATATAGGTTGTAACGTTCGCGTTTTCTCGCTCGGAATTCGCTCGCCAGGCCAGGGTGAGAAAACGTGGAGACACTGGTCAGTTTCACAGAAAGCTATTTATTCACACTATTTACAATACAGTTTGATGGAGGGCGTGAGTGTCGGTGTGTGTGTGTGTCGCTCCGCTGAGCCGCAGTGTACGTGTACCGGGTTGATGCGCGGTCGGACTCGCGGACAGGCGCGGAGGCACGGTTGCCTTGCGGATTCGCGGGCAAGTACGGAGGCACGGTTGCCTGGCGGATTCGCGGGCCAGTACGGAGGCACGGTTGCCTTGCGGATTCGCGGGTATATAGACAGGTCGGTCAGAAGCTCAGTCGGGAGCGCCCAACTGAGCGGCCCGTACACCGGGAGCGCCCGGCTTGAAGACGGGAGCGCCCGTCTTCCGTACGGCGGAGGGGTCGGGAGCGCCCGACCCAGAGGCAGGAAAGGGCAGGTAATGCCAACCGGGAGCACCCAGCTGGGGAGGCCCGTACCCTGGGAGCGCCCAGGTGAGGACGGGAGCACCCGTTCTCTGTACGGAGGAAGTCGTTGGGAGCGCCCAACGTGGTGAAGCGGTCTCAGAGAGAGGTCGTGTCGGGAACAGAAGTCGGACAGGACTGGTCACTCGAGTCGGCTCGAGTCCCCTATTTATACCCCGAGTGCGGTCGGTGGGGGCTGTCCCACCACTGGGGCTGCCCCACCGCTCGGTTGCCCCACCGCTTGGGCACAGGAGCGCACGCTGAACATGTGCTTAGTGGCCGCCAGGGCCGTAGTGCTAGTGACGAATACGCGTATCGTCACATCACCCCCCCCCCCCGTTTGGAGAGGAAATACACAAGTTTATTTACGCTTACAACATGTTTTTATTGCTGCCTGTACAGTTTACCGGCGCTGGCACGATCGGAGATTGCCCTGTGGGTCAAACCTCAGGACCCACAGAGCTCCACTGGCGCGGGCCCGGAACTTCCGGTTGCGGGTAATGGCGGATCGGGGCACTTGTACCCTCTCCCCGGTGGGTAGCGAGATCCACAGTAAGTCCTGGAGGGGGGAAGTGGCGGAGGCTTGTGCAACTTCGGCGGTCAGGGTGGGGTAGGGGCTTGGTTGGCCAGGGGGTCGGGCCGTGGTGAGGGAGGCAAGGGTGGGCGTACGCTGGTGGGGTGGCGGGGGTGGCGGGGGGCTGGGCGGGTGGTCTTCGGGCCCTGGTGTGCGTGGCTTCCGGTGGCTTCCTCGCCGCACTTCGTGCGGCCGTTGTGGTTGTTGCGGCCGGTCGGGCGGTCTGGCGGCCGGTCGGGCGGTCTGGCGGCTGGTTGGTGGCCGTTCCGTGGGCCGCCAGCTGGTTCACGGTTAGGGTGCAGGTGCTTACGGAACGTCCCCTCCAATGCTTTAAATGCTTGGAGGGGGGGCACGTGAGGGCAACCTGCACCAGTGAAGTAGACAGGAGCAACCGGTGCTACAGGTGTAGCGAGGAGGGGCATGTGGCCAAGAATTGCAGAGGGGGGGTGAAATGCCCGATCTGTGTGGATTTGGGGAAGCCCTCCAACCATAGAACCGGGAGCAAAGCCTGTTCCTCTGCGAAGAGGAAATATAAACCAGGATGGGGGGGGGTACCAACTCGAATCAGTCGACAACATGGTCTACCCAGCCTATTCAGGGGGATTCGGAGGACATAGAGATGAGGGAAACCTCTGCCGGGGTGAGAACTAGACAGGGCGACCAAGCGTCCTTTAAAGGATACTGGTGAGTCCACAGTGTCTCCCAAGAAATGGGAGACAGAAAAAAGGTGAAAGGAAAAAGAGCCGGTAGGAAGGCTGACGAGCAATCAGAGAAGGATGCGGAACAGACTGCCGAACGAACCCCTGAACGACTTTAAATGAACAAGGGGTAGAGGAGGAAATGGAGACGGAGGGCCTTAATGAAGAATTGTAATGGCCCACACACCCACACTTAAGGTTCTCCAGGCTAACCTGAATCACTGCCGCGTTGCCCAGGATCTCTTCCTACAGTCCATGGCAGAGCGCGGTAGCGGTTTGGGTATCGTGGCGGAGCCGTATCGAGTGCCGGACAATCACCCGTGTTGGGCGTCAAGTCGGTGTGGCCTCGCTGCGGTGACGTGGAGGCAGACCGCCAGTCCCGAACCCTGCACTAAGTTGGTGGCGGGCGAGGGTTATGTCGCGGTCAAATGGGGACAGGTAGTGGCGGTTAGTGTCTACGTTTCCCCAAACAGAAGCAGGGCTGAGTTCCGGGACATCCTCAATCAGATTGGGATGTGCCTGACGAGATTTGACCCTGCCCCGATTGTAGTGGCCGGGGACCTCAATGCCAAATCGGTGATGTGGGGATCCCCGGTCACGAACGCTAGGGGGAGGGAAGTAGAGGAATGGATGGCGGAGAGAAATCTATTTTCCCTCAACCAAGGGAATAGATGGACGTGCGTGAGGCCCAACGGGGGATCCATCGTGGATATTACGATGGTGAACCCGGAGGGATTACGCCGCGCCGAGGGATGGAGTGTGGTCGAGGACGTGGAGACGAGATCGGACCACGAGTATGTGGAATTCTCCCTCTTGGCCACCAATCGGGAGATTGTGGAGCGTCGAAGAGCCGCGCATGAGAAATTTCCGCGATGGCAGTGGCGAAAAGCGGACAGAGATCTGTTTCGCGCTGCAACACTGACCGCACTGTGGGAAGAGGATGTCCTGCTGAACGCAACGACTAGCGTGGAAGACAAAGCGGGAAGGATCGGGGATATTATGAGCCAAGCGTGTGACGCTGCTATGCCCCGATCAAACCGATCCCACGCAAGGGAGTGTATTGGTGGACGGAGGAGATTGCCGAACTTCGGCGCTCCTCCGTTCACGCCAGAAGGATTTATCTTAGGGCAAGAGCCCGACAAGACCCCCTGGCAGAGGAGGATGCCGGAGAGGACTACCGCTCCGCCAAGCGGGCACTCTCTAAGGCGATAAAGGTGGCCAAAAACCGCGCCTGGGAGGAGCTCCTCCAAACACTGGAGGAAGACCCGTGGGGACGCCCATATAGGTTGGTTTTGAACAAGCTAAAACCTTGGGCGCCCCCCACGACGGAGTCTTTAGACCCTGGGTTTCTCGAGGATGTGGTGGAAACTCTATTTCCCGATGACGAAGGGGAGAGAGTTAATGGAGCACCTGCTCCGCCTCCCGCGGAGTGGGACGAGGAATTTGGGGTGACAATGGAGGAGCTCCAGGCTGCTGCCAAGAAACTGAAGGCAGGTAAGGCGCCTGGACCTGATGGCATCCCAGGTAAGGCGTGGACCTGGGTCACCGGGGAGTTAGCCGAACATCTTAGGGCCCTTTTCACGAGGTGTATGAGGGAGGGCCGATTCCCTAGTCAGTGGAAGAGGGCCAAACTGGTCCTCATCCCCAAAGAGGGGAAACCAGCAGATCAGCCATCGGGTTACCGTCCGATATGTCTGCTAGACGAGACGGGGAAGCTGTTTGAGCGGGTGATCGCTACCCGCCTTGCTCGGCACCTGTCCCGGGAGGGTCCGGACCTCAGTGAGGCCCAGTATGGCTTCCGGGAGGGTAGATCGACCATGGATGCGATCGCAAAGGTCCGAGCCCTCTTGGAAGCCGCGGCGGAAGAGGGCAGGGTAGTTCTGGGTGTCTCGTTCGATATCCAGAACGCGTTTAACTCCCTGCCCTGGCCGGTAATTAGGGAGGCGTTGATACACCACGATGTGCCTCCCTATCTGATGGCGGTCCTTTATGACTACTTCCGGGACAGGAACCTTCTGTACGTGGACCAGGACGGTAACCTGATGGTCAGGCTGGTAGTGAGGGGCGTACCCCAGGGATCGGTACTCGGTCCACCATTGTGGAATCTGGGGTACGACTCCACACTTAGAACCCCTCTCCCCCCGGGTGCTGGTTGAACGCTTTCGCGGACGACACCTTTCTGGGGGTGGAGGGGGAAACATGGGAGGGGGCCCGGCGAAGGGCTAATGTAGCGGTAGCGTGCGTAGTGGCCGCAATAAGGAGATTGGGACTCCAGGTAGCCCCCCAAAAGACCCAGGCCGTCTTTTTTCACAACGGTTTCTATGGGTAAGCCGCCTGGAGTTCACATTAAAGTGGAGGATGTCCGTGTCCCAGTGGGGGCCTGTATGAAATTACTGGGCCTCTGGCTCGACGGCACATGGGGCTTTGGTGAGCACTTCGCTCGCATAGCCCCCAGAATGATGGCCACGGCCAATAGCTTGGCTCGGCTGATGCCGAATCTGGGGGGGGCGAGTGGTTACGCTCGCCGGCTGTATGTTGCGGTGGTGCAGTCGTCCGTGGCGCTCTACGGTGCCCCTATCTGGGCACCCAGGGCGGCTAGCTCCGCCCGCATTAAGACCCAGTTGAACCGGGTCCAGCGGGTGATCGCTATAAGAGCGTCGCGGGCATATCGCACCGTGTCGCATGCTGCGGCTACAGTGCTGGCCGGAGTTCCGCCCCTCGAGCTGGTAGCAGCTTGTCATGCCGAGGTGTACAGGCGGACAAGACTGCTGCAAATACCGGGGGCAGGCAGTGGGACAGGGCCAATGGAATCATCAAGCTCCAGGCCAAGGAGGACCTGATTGAGAGATGGCGACAACAATTGTCCAATCCTGCCGTAATCAAATACGGCAGAAGGACTGTCGATGCTGTCTTGCCCCACCTGGACGAGTGGCTGAGTGGACGGGACGTGGACTTACGTTCAGGGCGACGCAGGTGCTCACCGGGCACGGTGCTTCGGTGAGTACCTGTGTCGCATAGGAAAGGAGGTGGATGCCAGATGCCACCATTGTAACGAGACGAGGACACGGCGCAGCATACCCTGGAGGTATGCCCTGCTTGGGACGAGCAGCGCCGTGTCCTACAGGGGGAGATAGGAGCAGACCTCTCCCTCCCGGCCGTCGTGGCGGAGGCGGTCGGGGACATAGAGAAGTGGCGGGCATTCCTTGCCTATTGCGGCAAGGTGATGACAGCTAAGGAGGATGCGGAGCGAATTCGTCGCGAACAGTATGACCATGCTGCAGCGAACGCGCAATTAAGATAGAACATAGGTCAAATTGGCCTATGACGCCCACCTAAATAGGGCGTCCTACACGGTCCATGGACCGCAAGAGTGGGCTAAGTGTACCCTGCAAGACCCTCCTCCGACGAGGGGGGCCCGCAGTTTTAGGGCGCTGGCTGTTGGTAGTTGCGTCCCTCTTGTACACAGGGAAGGGTGGCGGAACGGGGTGGTGTCCGTTCCGTCACGTTAGATGAAAAGGGCTATGAAGCCCAGAGCTGGGAGCAAATCAGCTCAGCGCAGGGGGTGTCCAGATGCATACACTAGTTCCTGGACACCCTAATAATGCGCAGGTAGGGACACCCGTGAGGTTTTAGTGGGTAGGTCACGCACACAGTGCGTGGAATCCCACACTCCCCTCGTCTTCCTCGGAGGGCGAGGGAGTCTTCCCCCTCCAACATCAGAGGGGGCTGCTGGGCCACATACCGGGCTTGCTCGGGAACCCAGCAGTCGAAGATTTCCTCACGTATAAAAAAAAAAAAA
>NW_027269606.1:0-1579 GCF_030848805.1 Temnothorax longispinosus | reverse complement strand
TGTAGGTAATAATAATGATATTAAATATAAATATTATATATATATATATATAGATATATATATAGATATATATATAGATATATAAAGTCGCTTAATTTATATATATAATTATAATAATTATTTCTTTAAAAATCAAGACAGTTTCAGTATTATTAAACTATGATTGAAAATAGGAAAAATCTCTAATTAAGAGTAAATTAAGCTTCAGAAAATACGATAGATAAACAAGTCATTCTTCAATATATTTTGATTAAACTTTGTTATAATCATGTATTAACTTGAAACTTATAGAATACACAATATCGACAATTTCACAAATATTGTACTATAGTTAAAAAGATGCTCGGTCTCTTATTTTACAACAATTTAAGTCATCAGAAAAGATCAAAAGTTACAAAATTCATACATGACATTCTACGTCAGTTGAATTCAAATCTTCTCTAATAAATTCATTAATGATGTTGAAAAATCCTTCCTTATCATTTTCATCCAAGTTTTCATCGATTTTTGTTAAACACACGCTGGTTATAGTTTGTGTGGAAGACGTATAGTCCAAGAGCTGACGACACTTTTGGCCAAGTGATTTTATAAATCGATTTTCCGTTATAACCTGCGTAGACGACTCTCCTTCGATAATCCGAACACCTGGCTGGCCGTACTTAGGGGGTTTAGAAGTACGCAGGTGAGAAAAAAAACGGATTTTCAAGTCATAGTATAAGTCTTAATTTTTATCGGATATTGATAATTGATCACTCAGGAACATGCAAATAAATTGCCAGTTCGATTGCTCGGGGGGAATTAGTCGCCAGGCTTAATTAAAAATAATTAAAAATAATTATTTTCAAGTCATACTATAAAAGCTGGGGTTTTTTTACTAACAAGTATAGTGCTAACACATACCACCCAAAAAAAGCCAAGTAAAAATTTTGGTGGCAACATCTCTAAAAAAATTATTGAAAATGCACAAAGCCGGCGCGCGGCGGAGAGATCTGATGATGGCCTCAATTGTTTTTAGCGTCTATCATTATCGTATCAATTTATGAAAAAATTGATAAATAATAAATAGTATGTAAAAATAAAAAAAATGGCTTTGCTGGCGCAGCGTTGCGTTTTTTGTGAAGATAGCCGGATATAACCGTCAGACTCCTCCGCCGGCTTTGTGCATTTTCAATAATTTTTTTAGAGATGTTGCCACCAAAATTTTCACTTGGCTTTTTTTGGGTGGTATGTGTTAGCACTATACTTGTTAGTAAAAAAGACCCAGCTTTTATAGTATGACTTGAAAATAATTATTTTTAATTATTTTTAATTAAGCCTGGCGACTAATTCCCCCCGAGCAATCGAACTGGCAATTTATTTGCATGTTCTTGAGTGATCAATTATCAATATCCGATAAAAATTAAGACTTATACTATGACTTGAAAATCCGTTTTTTTCTCACCTGCGTACTTCTAAACCCCCTAAGTACGGCCAGCCAGGTGTTCGGATTATCGAAGGAGAGTCGTCCACACAGGTTTATAACGGAAAATCGTGATTTATAAAATCACTTGGCCAAAAGTGTCGTCAGCTCTCCGTCTAG
>NW_027269605.1:0-1580 GCF_030848805.1 Temnothorax longispinosus | reverse complement strand
TCAACTTCCGCGTCCTGGTAATATTTTTATGTATTCAATTCTTTTACCCGCATTTTTTACGATCATGCACTTTAAAGGAATCATCTTCATAATACCTTTCTGTATCGCATTGGCAATTTTACAGCATTACTTTTCGTAATGAGTTAACGCGACTAATTTACACAGTCAATCGGGAAACTCGCGTATCCGGGAGCTGTTTTTAATGGTGGTGATGTTTATTACCTGCTTCTTTCATCATATACCGATAGGTTGCCGTCACCTTAGCCTACACGACGAGAGATCAACCGCCGGGCCGTCAGTTGCGGGGGATGCCAACACAAAGTGTTGTTCTGCTTGACATCGCCATACACTATCTACAGCACATAGGAGAGTGTGTGAGCTCCATGTAAATGTGCCGCACTGCCAGATCAGCATTTCATGGGGGGCGTTCTACCGGACCGGTCGGCGTTATTTTAGACGTGTGTGTTTCAAGCTCGTTACGCTATACGCGCAATTTTTGGAATGAGCCCACTAAGTGACCTTAGACTCTTGTTATATCTACATTAAAACTTTTATAATTAATTATATATATGTATATCTACATCCCGAGTAGAAATTTCAGTTACTGTCTGAACAGGTCCAGATCAGGTGTGCCATAATACATAATCTGGCCCTGGTAAAGTCACCTGACATGGTCCTGACAAGATGTGTAACGCATTGCATGTTCAGGACCGGATTTCATTTACCTAATAAGGACCATGTCAGGCGAATTAATGAAACCCTTATATTCACCCGACATAAAAAATTTGTTTATTTTGAAATTTTATTACTATTTTTAACTAAATTGTTTCTTAGATGCAGTCTATGATTATAAATATTTTCTGTATTTGAAAAAACACCTACCTTGGTGGGATTCGAACTCGGGACCTCTGGATCGTGAGCCAACTGCCTTACGTGGTAGACTACTTCTTAATTTAATGTATGTGTTATATATAGTCTACATATGTCATAACCAGCGCAAATATATAATTTTTCAAAAATCATCTTAAGAAACAAATTTAATTTAAAAAGAGTATAAAATTTGAATTGGCTATATGATATATATATATTAATATTATATGATGAAAGAAGACGAATTGTACTTCCTACAATAATAATATTAGTCAATAAAAAGGCCTTCAATGTTTTATTATAGATATTATATTAATAATATCAGATTAATTATAATTATTAATTAATTTTGATATGACCTTTGAAAATTTGTGTATTAAGGGATACTCAATAAGGTCCTGACTATTGCCTTATCAGGCTTGCCTGGTTATATATAACCAGGCATGCTTGATATGGCACCAGTCAGGACCTGATCTGGCATGCCGTAGTCAGGCATGCCTCATTCATACCTGATCCGGGCCGTACATGCCAACAGGCACGCTCGCCTGATAAATTCTGCTCGGGGATTATAATAGATCTATATATATATAGTTCGATCGATATATAATAATAATATATTATCTGTTCAAGAAGTTTGTGAAGCATTATCTTTAAAAAAAAAACACAAAATGTGGATACCAATGAAATTCCTTTACCATAAAATCTCTTTC
>NW_027269604.1:0-1580 GCF_030848805.1 Temnothorax longispinosus | reverse complement strand
TTAAATTGTAAAATCAAAAACTGCACCATAACTTTGTGACATAAAAATGTTTGATTAAACAATTTTTTCTATTACTCCTGCTATTCTTGCGCCATGAGAAATTATTTCTGTCAAGACGTTTGGTTCAAACAGGAACGTCAAATTTTCCTACGATGGTTTACTATATTCTACTCCTAGAATACTTTTAAGCAGGACGTGGCATTCGACATATGTGGTATATCGGATGTCTACATGCATCTTTGTTTGCTAATAAATTCAATATCAGTTTTGTTGCCAACGCATCATCCTCATCATTTAAAGAATATCTCGGGATATCTTGTAAAAATTTTACAGCCGTTTTAACGATAGTTAAATTTTTATGGCACGACAGACTCAATTTAGACGCATGTAACATTCTTAACGTTTCCGAAGGCGATTGCTCCGATAAATTTCTTAATATACAGATAGCTGACTGGATAGACTTTGCGACGGTTCTAGTATCATCGAATAGTTTTATCAGTGCTATCTGATTAGCATCTTGAAATTGATGCAAATGAAAATAATTGTATTAACGGTGATAATCGGTATTAATGAGTGGAATAGGAAAATAAGAATTGTATTATTACTTATACGAGCATATTCTAAAAGCATAGAATGCAATGCCGGGTACAATAGATATATTGGTGTGCGTCCATTATAGCATTTGTTATTGATTCTTTCAAAGAATTCGGTACAACAGTGTCCGCTAGCTCTAATGGCACGATACTGCTCAATAATCTCATAATAATGGTAGTAAGATACAAGTACGTTATCCTCAAGTGATCTACATTACTACAGTTTCCAAAATATTCCATCACCTCCGCCATTAAATTGAATAACGCCTTTAAGTCAACGTTTATCTTTAATGTCATACCATCGTTGCAGAGCCATCCAATGTTATGCGTAAGAGTGCAAACATGTCGCAGTTGTGTGTATTTATGTCAATGAAGAATGTACCGTACTACATCCACAACACTGACCAGCCTCTAATATAGAATAAATCTTGTATAAATTACCTTTTTAAAAAAAAAGGTAAAGAAAGGCGCCAAGTACACGCATAGTAGTGTATATGTTGTTACCTCGAAAAAAAAACAGTGGTAGTATTATACCTTAAAAAAATCTAAGTAACAAGTGGTAGACGAAATCTTTGTATCTTGAAAAATCTCGAAAAAACCTAAACAGTAGTATCTTCACCTCGAAAAAAAAAACAAAGTAGTAGTATTATACCTCGAAAAAACCTAAGTAACAAGTGGTGGACACGTAATCTTTGTATCTCCAAAAATCTCGAAAAAACCTAAGCAGTATTATTTTTATTTCCAAAAAATTTTGGAAATACTCAAGTGGATTATTACTCAAGTGATACACATCACAAAATTACGTTACTTTATCAAAAAATGAGTCGCGCTTCAAGTGATCTATTATTACAATTACAAAAAAGAAATGATATCTCTTTTTAAATTACAGCGCCAATTACAGAGAACATATATTTTTTGAGATACAAAGATTACGTCTACCACTTGTTACTTAGGTTTTTTCGAAGTATAATATTACTGCTGCTTTTC
>NW_027269603.1:0-1584 GCF_030848805.1 Temnothorax longispinosus | reverse complement strand
AACGGAGAGATATATTTTAAACAAAACCATATAAAGTGGCTAATACCTGAGCCAGAATCAGTGAGAGATATTGTTGAAAGTTTGAATTGTATTGATAAACTTTTGGTTTTTCAAAGCATATAAATTTTTGTAATGAAATTGATAATAGCTTCCTCGGAACAGCTAAATTGTACATAAAAATGTTTATTGATATTGGATGTGTAAAATGCAATGTAATTTTTTTTAAATAAAATTATGGTTTTTCTTTTATATTTATCTCTTTATATTTTTACATAATTTTAAATATATATTATAACTTTAATAACATAACTTTTATTCAGTCTTTTTTTTATCGAACACTCGTTTTTATTTTTTTGCAGATTTTCCACCAAGTTTCGATTGTTTTCGATGTTTTTGCATCTCCACTTTCTTCTCATCATATATTTTATTGTAAGTTTTACTGAGAATATGTGCTCTGCTTAATGTATAATAGTGAATCACCCGTTTTGTCAACGCTCCCTTATGTTCTTGACATCCAATGAACGGGAAACTCTCGAGGAGGATATTCTCTGCTATGCGCTGGAAAGAATAACAATTCAGCTCCTCGGCACCAATTGTCTTGAGAATTGCTCTTTCAATAGCGATCAAGAGATTGAATAAAGCGTCCGACGGAAACTTTAAATAGCCGTTGGTGAGTAACTTTATTCTCCTGTCTCTCTCACAATTCCCTTCACTCTTACTCGCCGACGAAAGACACTCTGAGCAAGACGTCCAATCTTTTATTTTGTTAGAAATAAACCCAGAGAAGTATGCTTGGGCGTACTCATTCGCGCTCCATACATTATAATCGTGAGCATCTCTTAAATCATATTCTCTGGGGTGATTTTCCCCTCGTTCGATGATTTTTTCCAAAGTGTTCTTCCATTCTAGTTGATTTGTTTTTGCTTTTAAATCAACATCCTTAGAATCAAGCAGTGTCTGAAACATCTCAATTCCTTCGACGTTCGATCCTTTCGGTGGTTTAACAAGTGAATAAAAGCTCATCAATCTATATATTTGAATAAACAGCAGAGGATCCGGGTGATCACTTGACCCACTGGCATCGCGGTACATACCGAACATACCCTGAAAAAAGAAATACTGAAGCATTCTATTGAAAATTTAGTTTAGTTGTGATAACGTCAATAATTTTCAGAGTTGCTTACCTCTAAAGCATCTTGATTGAGACGTGAAGTCATCAGGTACTCGAATCCACAATTTTCTGTCAAATACATCATGACTTCAATTGTGCTTTTCAAAGTCAATTTAAATCCCTGATATGTCCCAGGAGATAAGAATTTCCAATCATTTTCCAAAGCTTTGTTGTGCCATTCCTCCAAATACTCTTGAAAGTCACTTATAGCCTGTATGGGGAAATTGTATAAATAAAGATAGTTTTTTCTATTTTTATTTTCAGATCGAGATCAAAATTGAACAATAAAAGTATCACATACCTTAGAACTTTCGCTATCCAGTTTTAATGCTCCAATAGGACAGCGAGAGGTCATTGCTACAATAACTTCGTTTACTCGCTTGATAAATGCTATGGTCGATCCGGAATCTTTC
>NW_027269602.1:0-1586 GCF_030848805.1 Temnothorax longispinosus | reverse complement strand
GGTTAAGCATGTTTAGCTGCAGGATAAGATCTCGAATTTCTAGGAATTCTATCTTGTAGCCATCAGGTCCGATCTGGCTCTTGTGGTACTGTGACTTCACTTTTTTACACTCTTTGTATAAGTCCTGTTGTTTTTGGTCTGTTTGGCGTTGTTTAATCTCGCTAAGGTCCTTATTTTTTTGTCTAACTACAATCGTGAATGGTGTTTAAATGTTTTTGGTTGAAGATTGGTCGGGCCTGTTGTTGGTCTGTGGGGTTTTTTTTTCCGTGATTTTTTTTGTTTTTTTTTGCGTTATTTTTTGGTTTGTTCGTACATATTTGGGATGTTTTTGGTGTGGTCAGTTGTTTATTCTTTGGGGTTTTCGCTGTTTCCGTTGTTTGCTCGTTTTGGTTTTTGGTGGTTTTGGTAATGCTTGTGGTGTTGTTTTTTTCGTTGTCTGCTGCCGCTGCTTATTGTTTATTTGTTCTTGATTTCTTTTGTCTTTATTTATTATACCCATTTTATGTTTTTTTCTAGTTACTTTTTGTTTTCTGTCTAATTTTTTCTTTTTGTGGTCTTTTCTTTCTTGCTGCTTCCTCTTGTGTCTTCTCTCTCATTTTTTTGTTTTTGTTGTTGTTTCTTGTTATTTTTTAAGTTTTGTTTTTTATGTTTTGGTTCGTCGTATAGCTCTGATGATATTTTTATTTCTTTTCTATTTCATTGTGTTTTGTTTTTTTCTTTTTGGTTTTTCTTGTTTTTTTTGGGTCCTTTTTTTGTTTTTTTTATAGTTGTCTTTGATGGTGATATTTTGGGTTTAATTTATTTGTTCTTTGTTTTTTTTTGTTTTTGTGTGTTACATCCTTGTTTTTTTTTTTTTTGTGTGTTATTTGTCTTTTTGTTCTGTTGTTTTATTTTATATGAGAATTTTTGTTGTGTAAGTGTTTTTATTTGTTGATTGTGTGTCTATGCTTTGTGATTGTTTGTTTGATTGTCTTTTAGTTAGTGTTTTGCATCCTTATGTTAAATTGTTTTATTTTTTTATTTTGTTTTGTTTAGGTGTTCACTTTTTCTAGTTCCTAGATAAAAATAGAAGATATGGTGGTAGTATTTATTTACACTATATTGTAAACGTTTATTTGTTGTGGTTTGGTGTTTATTAGTTTTGTTGTCGGGTGTTGTTTTGTTTATTTTTGTTGGTGGTATAAGTATGGATAAGGTGGATAAGAATGAAAAGTGAATATGTGTTTAGGATAATATTTGTAAAAGGATGTTAATATATATGTATATGTGTGAGAATTTGTTGTGCAATCTGCAATGTTAATCCGGCTACTTGATCCCGAAAAAAAATCATTTTTTTTACAATATTTTGGATTTGTTAGGGGTTATTGCTCTAATCATGAAGATAATTACATGTGCTTGTGTGGTGTGGAGTTCTGTAGCCAATTGTACGCTCAGGCTCATTGTGTTAAAAAAAAAAAGTTTTGATTGTGCAGCTGATGATACTGGCTGATACGGTGGGTTGGTTGTGTGGTCGATTTTTCGCATTGGAATTGGGGTTTTTTCGGGGGGTCTAAGCAGGACCAGAATAGTGTAGCAGATACCTTTTT
>NW_027269601.1:0-1594 GCF_030848805.1 Temnothorax longispinosus | reverse complement strand
TTATTCTATACATATAATTATTAGTCTATATACTCTGTATAAATCATAAATGGTATAGTTGTCTCTATACTATTAACCCTCAAACACCTCATTTCCTGAGTCACCTTTTAAAACCGCACATGATGGATTAGCGTAATCGAGTTTTGTTTCTTTTTTTTGTTTTTTTCTGTTTTTTTTTCGTTTTGTTTTTGTTTTTTTTTTGTTTTTTCTCCGTTTTTTGTTTTTTTTGTGTTTTTGTTTTTTTTTTGTTTTTTTTTGTTTTTGTGTTTTTTTAAGTGGATGCTGGAGACAGGTCTGTTTTACCACGAAATTTTCAGACACAAATCTTTTGATTGATTTCACCGAATTAAAAATTTTTTGTCTATAATTAAAGTATGGACAATAACGAAAACGGCAGGCACCAATTGCGTATGAAAAACGAAAAAAAATTAGAAAATTACATTTTTATTTTCGATTCTGCGGTCGACTCATGACAACATTTGCTGCAAATACAAGTTTTAGACTGTGTACGTATACAAAAACCTTGCAGCCGTCACGGAAATACAATAAAGAAGAATCCTGTGCTTGCAGAAATGAGCTGCGAGCTTTAGTATAAGAGAAAAGTATGTTAGAAAATTTCATATGCACATGTTACGCGTCTCCCCGAATTCAGCCAAAAACATACGGATCAGTATAACGGGTAGCCCTAGAGCAGGCGCTCTGTATGTATGTGTAAGAATCGGTGAGCACTTCTTTATCGACGTTGGTCGAGTTTGCCTGCGCTCTGTATGTATATGTAAGAATCGGTGAGCACTTCTTTATCGACGCTGATCGAGTTCGCCCGCGACTCCAGCATCCCCTTAACCATTAACAAGTTAATATATTATGTCTTGCTCAACATTTAGAAATTAAGTTAAAAGTACCAATACCCGGACATGTACCTATATCTGGACACCTTTATTATTTATAAGTATAACGCGAATTAAAATCAAAGACAAAAATATATTTTTTTGTAGTTTGAAACTTTAGTTATGGTATCCAAATGTTTATTTTTATAAATTTATATTTTTTTAAAGATATCCAGACATAGATACGTGTCCAGGCATTGGTACTTTTACCTAATCTTAAGTGTCCGGGTGTATTAGTACCTTTATACTTTAATTGAATCTGAAAATTAAATAATTTCTTTCCACACGAGCCGAAATAATTAATAAGGTATTTTCTTTTTTCTGTTATATGCAAAATAAAGATAAACTTTATGTTCTACAAATTTAGATTTTGTATTGGACATAATGATTAAATGTCTAATACAAAATCTAAATTTGTTCGAATTTTTATTAGAGAATTCGATAATTTGTATACGACAATTAAAATTAAATCCATATAATTAACTGCATCTTTAAGCTTATCGGTTAAGTAAGTTTTGATAAATGATAGCATTTATCTTGTGTTTTTATTAAATCTAGAATTTATTGGTACCTACAGTATATGATGATGAATAGTTCACAAAAGAGTACTTTTTAATGAAAAGTAGATTACAGCGGATATACTGAATAGTCCGAGCTTGTGAAAATATCGTTTTGTTAATACCACGTAAATGTAATTTTCAAAAAAG
>NW_027269600.1:0-1597 GCF_030848805.1 Temnothorax longispinosus | reverse complement strand
TTTCTACAAACATCGCCAACCTCGTGTTTCGCGATGTCTGTTTTCCATTATTGAGGTGCGTTACTATTTCTCTCCGTTTTATTTGTGTCTCGATTCGGATGTCGATCGTTCGTCCCTGCAGCCACTCATGCTTCCAGTTGTTCCATCGCGCCAATCTCAGTTCACTGGGACTGACGCATTGAATCCGCTCATTAACTCTCCTTCACATTGGCTCGAATTAGATCTTACCATTATCCGATCACAGCTTACCGCAGCAACGCTCAGAATTACGTTCGTTGCGTCCCGTGTTGCGCGCCCGTGCGTACGCCGGACATCGTAACGGCTATAAGTCATTCGGAATCCACAGTTTCTGTAGGTAACCCGACTCTGCTTATCGGTCGTCCGCTTAATTATCCATTTCTCTTTCTCCAGCAGTTCTTGCCTAACACGTACTTGTTGAATGAGAAACGAAGAGATTATAATTTACGCGTGCCCGATAAGCTGATTCGGTTCCTACGTATGATTTCGGCGCCGATCTTCATCCGACGTTACACTTCCAGCTGCCGGCGGTACGCCCGCGCGTCGCAACCGTTTTTGTCTCATTCGCATATACTCGTGTACCGCTACCAATGCTGACGCTTGATGCGTAGCGTGGTGCGACTAATCGGTACTATACTCAATTACGCAGCAATAGCTGAACAGCTGATATAATGCCTCGACTTACATGGCGTCATTTGCGATCCTGCGCGATCCTGGAGCGGTGCTGACCTCGCCGATCGCACTCATCGCATCCGCGCGAAACACAGTTGCGCATGTCTTGCTTTCCGGACATTATAATACTAACGTAGGGTACAACAAATTCTAAACTTCCCGCCGCTCGTAGACTATATGGTTCTGCATCCGTTTCCGTTCTTATTCTCTTTACTCCCCCCTTCAGCCTTGCGTGTCGCTATTTTACATCCGATTTCCTCCAATACTTTACACTGGGACGCCCCCTAAATGGATTCATCCCTTACTCTCGCCGCTGCTTTTCGACCATGGACCCCCCCTAGTTGCTTGCTCTTCTCAAACGGATCACGTACTCACCTGCGCGCCTGTCACACCCGCCACCCCGTACTAAAATTCATCCCGAACCACCGCCCTCTAGTGTGGCTGCCTGACCTAGCGCGCTCTGTCCTGACACCATGATACTGGGGTCTGATCGCCTGCTCCGTACACCTCGCGCCGCACCCTAAGGAGCTGAAACCACAACTCGGCGCCCGCTTCCTCACGTGTTCGCGGACGCGGTGAGCTTATCGTATGCAATTGATTAAATATTACAATATTTCTCTCTCGTGCTCTCCTAGTCGGCTTGAAATCGCTCGTCGTGAATGTTTGGCCGCGAGAGTCCATCTCTGGCGCGTTGTTGGGCCTGCGCACTCTCTGGGCTGCGGATGAGTCGTGTTGGGGGACCCGGGTTGGTTGTGAGCACTGTTTCCTTACCGTACGCACGGTGCTTTTTGGTTTTTAGTGGGGGTAGTATGTACACACTAGTGTGTCACAGGGGGGCCCCTATATCACGACCGCACTAATCACTGCACGTACCGAGGACGATCGTAGAGTTATCCGGTCTTTCCGT
>NW_027269599.1:0-1604 GCF_030848805.1 Temnothorax longispinosus | reverse complement strand
TGCCCCCTGGGCGATCGTCCATCCCGATGTGCATTCTAATGGCGGTGCGTTCCACTTGCACCACCATTGCCTGCCTCCATAAAGTTACTTTCGGTGCCCCTATTTCCATCTTCGCCATCTTGGCAAAAAAGGCATGGCGGCGCCTGCATGGCGGCGGGTGGCTCCAATTCAGCCGTCGGCTGCAAGGTGTCGAACTAACTCCTATTGGTTTTGTTGCAATAATCTTTCTCTGTTAACAGATAAAAATATGTACTGCGTTCTCGAAAATGAGAGAAATCTCCGGTTTTTCGGTCTTATATCAACTGCCTTACAGTTTGATACAGGTTATATGTTATATGTATTGAATTTGGCTCATATAGGCCAGGTGATTCATGACTGCCCCAATAGTTGAAAAGATTTACATTGTTCTTGTACGTTGCAGTTCCTGAAACGAGCATGTTATCATCAGAGGCCTTAGGCTCACTTTCTGATGCAGCATGTTTGACACCAGAGGCAGGATGTTCAAACCAGGTAACCAGTAAAGAAAAAGGTAGGTGTGGGTTGTTAAGTCAGTCAAACTGTATGCATGACAGTGTACTACACTCTTGGTCTATGTAAATTTTAGTTAAGAGGACGAAGAATACTGTTTTAGCACTAATTACATCCTGGAAAGCTAATCAGCCAAATTTTGCAAGCACTATTATAAAGAACGATGCAATATGGAATATAATTGCCCAGGACATAAAAAAAAACAAGGTTGATAGTTACTGCCACTCAGACTGAAAACAAGTGGAAAAACATGAAGGCGTACATGGCTGTTAAGAACCATAACTCTAAGTCTGGGAATGTTTCAAAGACGTGTAAATTCTATGATGAGTTAGATGAAATATTTTATAAATCACCAAGTGTCACACCTGTTGCTCTTGTCTCTTCAAGATGAAAGAGATCAGCCTCTACAACTGTATGCAATGATTGTAGTAGTGATGATGAGACCTCTGAAGGAATGGAAGCTGACAGGCACTCTAATAAAACAGAGAAGAAAAGTAAGAAGGCAAAGCAGAGCAAACTGAATAGAGAATTAGAGGCTTAGTCTAAGACCCTTCGTGCAGATGCGGAGACAAGGGAATTAGCAAGGAAACAACGACAAAAGGCAATAATAGATGTGTAGAATGCAGGACTTAAAGCGTTTACTGATGTCATGAATAAGATTGTACAGAAGCTATGAATCAGTTGCATTACTTTTTTATGAGCAATTTGCTGATGTATGCTACAGATATGTTCTGATGTGTGCTCTTTCTTAATTGCTTAATTTGCTAGGTCAGCAGCAAATGCATCTAATAGTATTATTTTAACATAAACAGTATGAGGAGCTATTTTCCAAAAGAGGCACAATATAACAAATAACATGTTGATAAATGAAAAAATCTGTACCTACGTAGCAATTGAGAAAGAACACACATCAGAACATATTTTTAGTATACATCAGTAAACTGCTCATAAATAAGTAATGCAACTGTGACTTTGTTCCTTGTACTTACCTGGAAGTGCCAATTAATTTTTGATAATTTTATGTGTACATTTTATACCTGATACATGTGATTGTCATTATCCAAAGATATTTTTAA
>NW_027269598.1:0-1637 GCF_030848805.1 Temnothorax longispinosus | reverse complement strand
GAAAAATGAAAAAAAAGGATAGTGAGAAGGGAGGAAAAACGATGGGAGGGTAGGGTGGAGAGAAGAGGGAGGAGAGGGAGAGCAGGAAAAAAGGGAGTGTGGAGAGGCTGAGGGGAGGGGGGAAAGGAGTCAGAGAGAGTATAGTGGGGAAAGTAAAAAGGAGTGAAAGAGAGGAAAAAGAGGGGAGGAAAAAAGAAGGGGGAAGAAAAGAATTAAAGAGGAAGGAAAAAAGGAAGGAACAGGAAGGAAGCCTAAAGATAAACTTTTGGAATGTAGCGGGAGTGAAGGAAAAACAGGAAGTTTTGGGAAAGGATAAAAGAGTGGAATGTCGGGGTTGGTGGAGACGTGGCTGGAACGGGAGGAATGGGAGAAGATGAAGAATAGGGTGCCAAAGAAGTTCTGGAGTATACAGGGTGCAAAGAAAGAAAGAGTTGGAAGAAAAGAAAAAGCAATAGGTGGAATAATGATGGAAGTCAGAGAAGGGTTAAAAAAGAAAGAAGAATGGGTGGAGGAGAAAGGTTTAATGATTAGATAAGTAAGATGGAAGAAGGAGAAATGGAGATTGGCAACAGTTTACGTAAGCGCAACTTGGACAAAATGATGGGTAAGATAAAATCGGTAAAAGAGGAGGAAGGGAGAGAGAAGAGATGGATAGTGGGGGCGATTTCAATGCGAGAACAGGGGAGAAAGGAGCGCTGGAGGATAGAGAAGAGGGAGCTGAAAGAAAATCGAAAGATAAAATGATAAATAGGTAGGAAAAAGGGCTGATTAGATGGGTGGAAGAGGAAGGGTGGGAAATTATGAACGAAGCAAAGGAGGGAGGTGAGGAGGGGGAGGCGACTTTTACAGGAGGAAGGGGGAAACAGTGATCAATTACGCAATAAGAGATAGAAAAGCTTGGGAAATAGTGACAAGATTAAAGATAGATTATGTGAGGTAGATTCGGATCACCAATCAGTAGCAGTACGGTTGAACAAAGGGGGTGGTGGTGAGAGGAGAGGGACAATAGCGGAGGAAAAGAGGTGGGTGGAAAAGACGGATTGGTCGGAAGAGGCAAGAGAGGAGTTTTGAAGAAGGACGGAGGAGGTAGAAATAGGTAGGGGGGCAATAGATAAAGAGGTCGAAAAGTTGACAAAAAAAATTAAGATGGAAGTAAGGTTGAGAAGAGTAAAAAGAGGGGCAGAAGAAAAGGGAGTATGGTGGGATGGGGACTGTAGGAAGAAGAGGGAGGAGATAGAAAAATTATTAAGAGACTGGAAAAGAGGAAGAAAACACAAAGAAGATCATAAGAGAAGAAAGAAGTATAAGGTAAAGTGTGAAGAAAAAGGAAGAAAAGAGAAATCTGCTGAAAGAGGCAAGAGAAGCGAGAACAGAGAAGCAGGTGTGGGAAGTAATAAACAAGGAAAGGAGAAGAAGGGTAGAAATTAATAAGGAGATAACATTAGAGGAGTGGGATAAATACTTTAGGGAGATGTTAGAAGAAACGGAATACAAGCGAAGGCTTCTTCTAGGAGAGGAGGGAGAGCAGGGATCGGATGGGGAAGTGGAGAAAGAGAAGGAGATAGGATGGAAGAAAGTAGAGAGAGTGCTGAAAGGGCTGAAAAAAGGTAAAGCAGCGGAAGAGGACTAGATAGGAA
>NW_027269597.1:0-1595 GCF_030848805.1 Temnothorax longispinosus | reverse complement strand
CATAAGGAGCGCCGATTGGTTTGTCCTGCAGGCCCTGGTGAGCTGGACTTAATTTCAATTTTAAAAACCAGCGCCGCTTATCTCGGCCCCGATTGGTTGTTCCTCCAGCCATTGTGAGTTGGACTTAATTTCAATTTTAACCAGCGCCGCTTATCTCGGCCCCGATTGGTTGTTCCTGCAGGTCATTGTGAGTTGGACTTAATTTCAATTTTAACCAGCGCCGCTTATCTCGGCCCTGATTGGTTGTCCTGCAGGTCCCATGTGAGCTGGACTTAATTTTTCAATTTTAACCAGCGCCGTTATCTCGGCCCGATTGGTTGTTCCTGCAGGCCATTGTGAGTTGGACTTAATTTCAATTTTAACCAGCGCCGCTTATCTCGGCCCCGATTGGTTGTTCCTGCAGGCCCTTGTGAGTTGGACTTAATTTCAATTTTAACCAGCGCCGATTCGGCCCCGATTGGTTGTTCCTGCAGGCCCCTGTGAGTTGGACTTAATTTCAATTTTAACCAGCGCCGATTGGTTGTTCCTGCAGGCCCCTGTGAGTTGGACTTAATTTCAAATTGAAAAAAGCACAGCGGCTAAATTGACAATAAAATCATCATAAATCGTTGCGTAAAAGTATACACATGGGTCGTTTTAGACCCATGTCTCCAAAACGCGTTTCTCGACATTTGCAGTCACTGACGTAAATTGACCGTAAAAGTATACACATGGGTCGTGTTAGACCCATGTTTCCAAAACGCGTTTCTCGACATTTGCAGTCACTGAAGTAAATTGACCGTAAAAGTATACACACGGGTCGTTTTAGACCCATGTTTCTAAAACGCGTTTCTCGACATTTGGAGTCACTGAAGTAAATTGACCGTAAAAGTATACACATGGGTCGTTTTAGACCCGTTTCCAAAACGCGTTTCTCGACATTTGCAGTCGCTGACGTAAATTGACCGTAAAAGTATACACATGGGTCGTGTTAGACCCATGTCTCCAAAACGCGTTTCTCGACATTTGCAGTCACTGAAGTAAATTGACCGTAAAAGTATACACATGGGTCGTGTTAGACCCATGTCTCCAAAACGCGTTTCTCGACATTTGCAGTCACTGAAGTAAATTGACCGTAAAAGTGTACACATGGGTCGTTTTAGACCCATGTTTCTAAAACGCGTTTCTCGACATTTGGAGTCACTGACGTAAATTGACCGTAAAAGTATACACATGGGTCGTTTTAGACCCATGTTTCCAAAACGCGTTTCTCGACATTTGGAGTCACTGAAGTAAATTGACCGTAAAAGTATACACATGGGTCGTTTAGACCCATGTTTCAAAACGCGTTTCTCGGCATTTGGAGTCACTGACGTAAATTGACCGTAAAAGTATACACATGGGTCGTGTTAGACCCATGTTTCCAAAACGCGTTTCTCGGCATTTGGAGTCACTGACGTAAATTGACCGTAAAAGTATACACATGGGTCGTGTTAAGACCCATGTTTCCAAAAACGCGTTTCTCGACATTTGCAGTCACTGACGTAAATTGACCGTAAAAGTATACACATGGGTCGTGTTAGACCCATGTTTCCAAAACGCGTTTTCTCGACATT
>NW_027269596.1:0-24777 GCF_030848805.1 Temnothorax longispinosus | reverse complement strand
TTGTCACGTCTGACGGTATAATCACCGCTATATTCCACCCGCATAAATTTTTCGATTCTCTACCTTTATTGCTAGAAGTCCCCAGCATCTGAAAACAATATTATAATATAACAATCACTCTTTAAATTAACTGTCACAACAATCACTCAGCTGATGCGAGCACGCGTTCTTAAAGTAGTAGGCACAAGCCTAGAGAACATGGCCGCCTTAAGGTACCCTTTCAAGCTTAAGCCCCATTTTCATGAATCACACTATAAACTTTTGGACAATTGCTTGTTAAAACTCCCCAGAATCACTAAACTTGATCGTAAATGAATATTACAAGTTTTATGAGACCTTTTATGCAATATAAATTCAGTTTAACACACGAATAAATACATGTTCCATAAGAATAAAACTCAGAAAATTAAAATAAAATATAAATAAATAAATTAAAAGCAGATTATTCATAAGAACATAACTTTTGTGCCTAAAGAATATTACCACGCTAAAATAATAATTATCTCATTAGCATTTTTTCAAACATGATTGTTATAAACAATTAAATTATATTATTAACAGACCTAGTTAGTGTGACTACTGGAACTATCACAAAAAGTCAAACAACTTTTGATTATAAACCATTGTTGGATTTCCCAAAATAAACTAATTAACAATAAAATTTATCATAAAATTATTATTAAAAATGACGAATAAAATCACTACAAACACTCAGCAGAGCATGTCAAATAACCTCACAAAAACTCCCACATCATATCTCTTCTTAATTCCGAGATATAATTAAAAATTACGGAAATCCATAAAACACAGAAATTTTAAACAACCTAAAATAATGTCCTTAATTGTCTGAATACAACAAAAGAAACCCCATTTCTTTATCTCTTACCGTTCTCGAGTTATAAATTATTAAAGTTTCACGTCCGCCATTTTGAATTTCCTACTCTTTAGACTTACAAAGACCAAATCACTTTTACATTAATATTTTAGTCTTTTATACATTTTAAAACCGAAAAATTTCATTTCCGAACAAAAATTTTGACACTTAAATATTATGATAAAAATAGAATCTCTCATATTCCTAAACACCAGTAACGTTAACGCCGATTTTCTATTTAAATTAATTGAACTAATAAACGAGATTAAAAATTGAACGTTTGTCCCATGAAAGACGAGGATAGTTTAATACCAGTTCATAGAGAGTAAGACAAGGATAGCCATATAAATTCTTAATAAATTAAAATAAAAAATAAAAAACGAATAGTTTGAAATAAAAACAATATAAACGTGTATAAGGAATAATCATTAGAACCAATCAATAGAAAAACATTTACTATATAAAATTCCAAGTGAAAAGACATAGCGCTTTTATTAGAAAAGTGACATGGTTTAAACTTATATAAAAGTTGTTATATATGATCTGAGGTATAAGTTAAAAATATTTATTGACATGGTCAATAATTTGTTTATAATTGTTTATAAAAGTAAGTTGTAATTTTGAATAATTATATAGTAAATGTTTTTCCATTGATTGGTCCTAGTGATTATTCCTTATACACGTTTATATTGTTTTCATATCAAACTATTTGTTTTCTATTTTATTTTAATTTATTACAAATCTATGCGGCTATCCTTGTCTTTCTCTCTGTGAACTGGTATTAAACTATCCTCGTCTTTCATGGGAAAAACGTTCAATTTTCAATCTCGTTTATTAATTTAATTACTTTAAATAGAAAATCGGCGTTAACGTTACTGGTGTTTAGGAATATGAGAGATTATATTTTTATCATAATAATTAAGTGTCAAAATTTTTGTTCGGAAATGAAATTTTTCGGTTTTAAAATGTATAAAAGACTAAAATATTAATGTAAAAGTGATTTGGTCTTTGTAAGTCTAAAGGGTAGGAAATTCAAAATGGCGGACGTGAAACTTTAATAATTTATAACTCGAGAACGGTAAGAGATAAAGAAATGGGGCTTCATTTGTTGTATTCAGACAATTAAGAACATTATTTTAGGTTGTTTAAAATTTCTGTGTTTTATGGATTTCCATAATTTTTAATTATATTTCGGAATTAAGAAGAGATATGATGTGGGGGTTTTTTGTGAGGTTACTTGACATGCTCTGCTGAGTGTCTGCAGTGATTTTATTCATTATTTTTAATAATAATTTTATGGTAAATTGTACCGTTAATTAGTTTATTTTAAGAGATACAATAATGGTTTATAATCAAAAGTTGTTTGACTTTTTGTGATAGTTCCAGTAGTCACACTAGCTAGGTCTGTTAATAATATAATTTAATTATTTATAACAATCATGTTTGAGAAATGCTAGTAAGATAATTATTATTTTAGCGTGATAATATTCTTTAGGAACAAAAGGTTATGTTCTTATAAATAATCTGTTTTTAATTTATTTATTTATATTTTATTTTAATTTTCTGAGTTTATTCTTATGGAACATGTATTTATTAGTGTGTTGAATTGAATTTATATTGCATAAAGGATCTCATAAAGCTTGTAATATTCATTTACGATCAATTTTAGTGATTCTGGGGAGTTTTAACAAGCAATTGTCCAAAAGTTTATAGTGTGATTCATGAAAATGGGGCTTAAGCTTGAAAGGGTACTTTAAAGCAGCCATGTTCTCTAGGCTTGTGCCAGTTAAGAATGCGTGCTCGCATTAGCTGAGTGATTGTTATGACAGTTAAGTTATTGTGTGATTATTTATTCTTATATTGTTTTCAGGTGCTGTGCAATATGGATGGAAATCGAAAAATTTATGCGGTTGGAATATAGCGGTGATTATACCGTCAGACGTGACAGCGGACATTATTAATCATTGTATTTAACCACCGAATACTCGTTCGTTAATACTGCGCACGAACATTGTATGATAGAGTGATGATCACGGCCGAGTGCGTGATCATAGTTTAACAATCACGAGGCACAAAGTCCTCCGATCGGAATAATTATCTGGAATAAAAGCATCGTATCGACTAAACGAATAAGCCGAAATACGCAATTTAAACAATTGTGCAACTTTATTAAAATAAAGCGACATTCACACCGAGGCGAGAAACTCGCGTTGTGAGACACCTTTATGATATTGTGAAACGGCCTGTAATGTTGAAATGATGATCTGGAATTAAAGATTAATTAATTCTGAAACAAATTCTCCTGATTAATTATAAAAAATTATCGATACTTACCTTCTACTTACCTTGTCCTTCGGCGATGATCCAACGTTGGCCAGCGGCAATCCGGTATGCGATGTAAAGCGAGGATCCGGAGAAGCAGAGCAGCAACAGACCAGCGATCCATCCGAGGCGGGAACCTGAAAGAAAAAAAGCGAATTAGTACATAATTAAAACATAATTATCGGGACTTACCCTTATCTGGTATGCGAGGTAAAGCGAGGATCCAGAGACGGGTAACGGCAACGGCGATCCATTCCGGGCGTCGATCTGCAACAAAACATAAAATAATTATCACATAATTATTTTATAATTACTTACCTCTAACTGGTATGCGATGTAAAGCGAGGATCCAGGGATGAGAAGCAGCAACGGTGATCCAACAGGGACATCGGTCTGAAATAAAATTCACATAATTAGGATATAATTATTTTATCTTTACTTACCTCTATCTGGTATGCGATGTAAAGCGAGGATCCAGGAATGAGAAGCAGCAACGGTGATCCATCAGGGACATCCTTCTGAAACAAATAAATCCTATTAGCGTCTTGCGAATAATCGGGGCGTTGATGCGAACTTACCTTCTCGGTAGTCTAAGGTTAAACCGAGTGGCGACCGTTCGATAGGAATATTATCCGCCGGAATCGGGCTCAACACGTGCCGTCCGGTCACAACGTTACTGGTGTTTAGGAGTATGAGAGATTCCATTTTTATCATAATAATTAAGTGTCAAAATTTTCGTTCAGAAATGAAATTTTCTGGTCTTAAAATGTATAAAAGACTAAAATATTAATGTAAAAGTGATTTGGTCTTTGTAAGTCTAAAGGGTAGGAAATTCAAAATGGCGGACGTGAAACTTTAATAATTTATAACTTGAGAACGGTAAGAGATAAAGAAATGGGGTTTCTTTTGTTGTGTTCAGACAATTAAGGGCATTATTTTAGGTTGTTTAAAATTTCTGTGTTTTATGGATTTCTGTAATTTTTAATTATATCTCGGAATTAAAAAGAGATATGATGTGAGGGTTTTTGTGAGGTTACTTGACATGCTCTGCTGAGTGTCTGCAGTGATTTTATTCATCATTTTTAATAATAATTTTATGGTAAATTGTATTGTTAATTAGTTTATTTTGAGAGATACAATAATGGTTTATAAACCAAAAGTTGTTTGACTTTTTGTGATAGTTCCAGTAGTCACACTAGCTAGGTCTGTTAATAATATAATTTAATTGTTTATAACAATCATGTTTGAGAAATGCTAGTAAGATAATTATTATTTTAGCATATAATAATCTTTAGGCACAAAAGGTTATGTTCTTATGAATAATCTGCTTTTAATTAATTTATTTATATTTTATTTTAATTTTCTGAGTTTATTCTTATGGAACATGTATTTATTCGTGTGTTGAATTGAATTTATATTGCATAAAGGGTCTCATAAAGCTTGTAATATCCATTTACGATCAATTTTAGTGATGCTGGGGAATTTTAACAAGAAATTGTCCAAAAGTTTATAGTGTGATTCATGAAAATGGGACTTAAGCTTGAAAGGGTGCCTTTAGGCAGCCATGTTCTCTAGGCTCATGCCAGTTACTTTAAGAACACGTGCTCGCATCAGCTGAGTGATTGTTGTGACATGACAGTTAATTTAAAGAGTGATTATTATATTATAATATTGTTTTCAGATGCTGGGCACTTCTAGCAATGAAGATAGAAATCAAAAAATTTATGCAGCTGGAATATAGCGGTGATTATACCGTCAGACGTGACAACGCCGATTTTCTATTTAAATTTATTAAACTAATAAATGAGATTAAAAATTGAACATTCGCCCCATGAAAGACGAGGATAGTTTAATACCAGTTCATAGAGAATAAGACAGGGATAGCCATATAGACTTTTAATAAATTAAAATAAAAATAGAAAATGAATAGTTTGAAATGAAAACAATATAAACGTGTGTAAGGAATAACTACTAGAACCGATCAATAGAAAAACATTTACTATATAATTATTCAAAATTGCAACTTATTTTTATAAACAATCATAAACAAATTACTGACCATGTCAATGAATATTTTTAACTTATACCTTAGATCATATATAACAATTTTTATATAAATCAAAACCTTGTTACTCCATTAATGAAGACTACACAAAATTTTAAAAGAAACAGATTTATCCGGTTAACGGATATTCCGATCTGGGATAAACTACCCTTAAAATGTGGCAGGTCGAACTGCTTGCATAATTATAAAAACCCGTTTCTGTAAATACGAATTTTGACCGCGCACGTAAACTCTGCATCAGTACACCTACGAAAAATGATAATAACTTTTATTTCTGCAATTGTTTATTTACGAAATATTTATAACAATTGTGGCGGCTGCAAGCGCCCCGAATCTGGCGGCGCAACCGCCACAACACAAGCTCGCCCCGGCGGAACGGCAACCCGTTCCACACGCGCCTGCCAGACGGCAGCCCGTCATACACACCCCGTCCGGCAAGAGCACCGGCGGCACGGCGAACGGCCGCACGCAACGAGCACGTGCAATCAGCATGCCGTCGAAGACGATAACAAGTACGCTCCGCTAGGCGGCTGCCCTTTCTCGTAAGAGAAATTCGGCGACCAGGGTATATAAGGACCGGCAAGCGACGATACCTTCGACTATCTTCGCACAGCTATACTTCGGTATCAGCCACGAGAAGGAAATCTTTTGATAACGCTGCGCAAGTGGAGTCGCACCAAGCCGCCAACTTCCCGCTCGTCGCTGCCGACACATCAGCCCGTGCAGCCGCAGGTACAGCAACCTGCCGCGTGGAATTTGATTTGGCTCGAATCACCGCCGCGGCCGCTCACACGACCTCCACGAGATCTCCTGACCACGTGGGATATACGCCTCCGCCGCTACACGTCTCCAAGGTACACGGTCCCGCCGCTCCTGCCTCCGTTACCGCGATCTCTTGGAGACCTCCGTCACCAGGGGACGCAGACCGTACCGCCGACACGGGTCCACAGGGGCCTACAAGTACGGCCCCCGATCAGCGGTACAGAGACGCAGACCGACAGCGATTGGGAGGCGCCCACCGAGAAAAAGGGGACACAGGCGTGCTCTCCGAGCCTTGAGCACCAGGCCACACAGACCGAGGATCTGGTCCTAGCCGATCAAGGAACCTACACACCGCCCGGCACACCGCCGGCGTGGAGGAAGCCCGGAGCGTGGGGAACTCGCCAGCCACTCCACCGTACGAAGACGCAGCCGTGCCTGGTCTGGGGCGAACGTTTGCCGTTCCACTAAGGCGAAACCAACCGGCCCTTTTCAAGGCCACATTACACAAACGGCCCTTCTCAGGGCCCCCAAGTATCTCCAACGAACATCGCCGTTTCGCATAAATTTTGGCCTACCGCCATAACTGGTGACCCCGACGAAAGAACAACAAGATGGCGACACCAAAGGAGCAAACGGAAGGGGACAGAACCCACCAAGTCAAGGAGGAGCTCCAGATAAACTGCGTAGGATTAAGAATGCCACCATTCTGGCCAGAAGAGCCGGAGCTGTGGTTCGCACAACTGGAGAGCCAATTTATCATATGCGAAATCACGCAGGACACAACGCGGTACGCCTACGCGCTATCGCAGATAGATACCAGATATGCCAAGGAGATAAAAGACATCGTCACGTCTCCACCAGCGGAACATAGATACAAAACGCTGAAGAAGACGCTTATACAGCGCCTATCTACATCCCAGGAGCAACGAACGAGACAACTACTAGAGCGCGAAGAGCTCGGCGACAGGAAGCCATCGCAATTCTTGCGCCACCTAAAAGGACTAGCAGGCACCGCAGTGCCAGATAGCCTACTCCGAACACTGTGGCTAGGGAGATTACCAGCTCAGATGCAGGTCATCTTGGCAACACGTCAAGGAGATCGATTGGAAGACGTCGCAGAACAAGCCGACCGCATACACGAGGTCAACGACCGCGCAGTCGTCGCAGCAGTAGAGGCAACCTCCACAGAGAAAACGACTCTACAAGCACAAATCGAGGCGCTAACGAAACAGGTGGCAGCGCTAACAACACAGTTCTCACAGGAAAGAAAACGATGGAGAGCGGACCGATCCCGCAGCCGCAGCCGCAGCCGCAGCCGCAACCGTGGCCACACCAAGGGTTTCACGGTGGAACACTGTTACTACCACCGTACTTTTAAAGATAAAGCACGAAAATGCGAGGAACCGTGCACCTACAAGGCGATCAAACCGGCCAAGCCGGAAAACACGGAGGGCAGTTGCTGATGGCGGCCAACAACGATAGCCCACGACCATGCCGCCTCTTTCTGACGGACAAAAAGACAAAGACGCGATACCTGATAGACACCGGGTCGGATATAAGCGTCTACCCACACCAGCGAGGAAGAAGGAATCAAAAGGAAAAATACGAACTTTACGCAGCCAACGGATCCGCAATAGCGACCTACGGGAGCACGAACCTCCAGCCCGATTTCGGACTTAGACGAGATTTTCCGTGGAGATTCACCATCGCGGACGTCACGACGCCAATCATAGGCTCCGATTTCCTGGCATACTACCATTTATTACCAGACGTCAGAAGAGGATGCCTGGTCGACGGGCAGACAGGCCTGCGAGCGAAAGGGCGCACCCAAGAACAGCACACTTCTTCGATAAAAGCAATCAACGAGGAGTCGCCCTACCACCACATATTAAAAGAGTTTCCCGACATCACACGGCAAACGGGAACAGCGAAGTGCTCGCACGATACCGTACATTACATAAACACCACGCCAGGCCCGCCGGAGGCCTGCCGACCGAGACGCCTGGCACCAGACAAGTTGAAAGCAGCAAAAATAGAGTTCGAACTACTACTACGAGAGGGAATAATCCGGCCTTCAAAGAGCCTATGGGCATCACCACTACATATGGTCCCCAAGAAAGCGGTCCAATGGAGAGCGTGCGGAGACTACCGCCCCGTAAATAGGCGAACCAAGCCGGACATGTATCCAATTTCACACATCGAGGACTTCTCACACTCACTACATGGAAAAACCATTTTCTCAACGATAGATTTGGTCAGAGCATAAAACCAGATCCCAGTCAACCCAGAAGACATACCGAAGACGGCCATAATCACACCATTCGGCCTATTCGAATACGTCTACATGCCATTCGGCCTGAGAAACGCCGCACAGACATTTCAACGATTCATCAACGAGGTACTAAGAGGGCTAGACTTTTGCTACGCCTACATCGACGATATTTTAATAGCTTCCGCCAACGAAGAAGAACACAAACGCCACCTGAGAGAAATATTCCGGCGCCTACAGCAGTACGGAATACGATTGAACCCAGCCAAGTGCATTTTCGGGGTGCCAGAGGTAAAATTCCTGGGATACCTCGTCTCAGGAAGCGGAACACGACCGCTACCAGAAAAGGTAGAAGCGATACAGAGCTTCCGGAAGCCGGAGACTATAAAACAACTCCGACGATTCCTCGGCACAATCAACTTCTATCGCCGTTTTGTACCAGGCGCAGCAAGAGAGCAAGCCACATTAAACGATATACTTGCCGGGAAACAGAAAAAAGGGAAAGCACCGGTTGAATGGACACCCGAATTAGTAGCCGCTTTCGAGCATTGTAAGAAGAGCCTTGCCCAAGCGACGCTTCTTGCCCATCCACAACCTGATGCCCCGCCAACTATGACAACGGACGCCTCGGATACCGCCATAGGAGCGGTGATACATCAGCTAGTGGAAGGACAAGCACAGCCACTAGCGTTCTTCAGCAAGAAGCTGTCCAAAGCACAACAGAAATACAGCCCATACGATAGAGAACTACTGGCAATATACGCAGCGATAAAACACCTCCAACACGTGGTGGAAGGAAGACACTTCATCGTATACACAGACCACAAGCCACTGGTATACGCAATGATGCAAAACCCGCTGAAGAGCTCACCAAGGCAAACTCGACACCTCGAGTTTATAAGCCAATTCACGACGGACATCCGGCATATCAAAGGCACCGACAACGTGGTAGCTGATGCCATGTCTCGAGTAGAAAGCATAGCAACAACAATAGATTGCGAGGAAATAGCGAGAGCTCAAAGCGAGGACGAGGAACTCAACACCTTACGAACAGAGGGCACGTCAGCATTAAAACTAACGCAAATCAATATTCCGGGAACAACAACGAAGCTGTACTGCGACACCACATACGGCACACAGAGACCGTTCGTTCCAGAACCATATCGCAAGCAGGTTTTCCAAAGCCTACACGGATTATCACACCCCGGAATCAAAGCAACCACGAGACTGGTCACAGAACGATTCGTTTGGCCAGGAGTCAATAAAGACTGCAGAAAGTGGACACGGGCATGCCTCCAGTGCCAACGCTCCAAGATCGGGAGACACAACCGTCCCTCCATCGGGACATTCCTCCAACCGACTCGGAGATTCCAACACATCCACCTAGACCTAGTAGGGCCACTACCAACGTCAAAAGGCTACAGGTACTGTCTAACAATCATAGACAGATTTACACGCTGGCCCGAGGCAATCCCAGTAGAGGATATCACAGCAGAGACCATCGCGAAACAACTCTTCACCCAATGGATGGCCCGCTACGGGATCCCAGAGAGAATCACCACCGACCAAGGACGCCAGTTCGAGTCAGACATGTTCCGGCGTTTAATAAAGTTGACGGGAGCCAAGCACTGGAGGACCACAGCCTATCACCCACAAGCCAACGGAATGGTGGAGAGATTCCACCGACAGCTAAAAGCAGCCATCAGATGCCATGAGACCGATGAATGGACCGAAGCCTTGCCGATAATACTCATGGGCATCAGAGCGGCAATTAAGGAAGACATCAAAGCAACCCCAGCAGAAATGGTGTACGGAGAATCAATCCACTTACCTGGAGAATTCTTCGGCACAGCCAAAAACGAAACAAACGAGACGGACTTCATCGCCCGTTTACGCAACCTCATGGGTCGCCTAACACCCAAACTAAAGCGGCATGGCAGGAAAGACGTGTTCGTACATCAAGATCTGGAAAGGACACCCTACGTTTTCGTCAGACAGGACGCGCCAACAGGCGCACTCCACCCCCGCTATAATGGACCATACGAAGTCATCAAGCGGACAGAGCGATTTTTTACCATCCAGACGGGAGGCAAACCTACGAACGTCTCGGTAGAACGCCTCAAACCGGCGTATACTCTCATAGAAACCGAAACGCCCTCAGCAACGGGGAACGAACAGAGGACCAAACAGTTGTCACGTCTGACGGTATAATCACCGCTATATTCCAGCCGCATAAATTTTTCGATTTCCATCCTAATTGCACAGTACCTGAAAACAATATAAGAATAAATAATCACACCTTAACCTAACTGTCACAACAATCACTCAGCTGATGCGAGCACGCGTTCTTAAAGTAGTAGACACAAGCTTAGAGAACATGGCTGCCTTAAGGCCTCTTTTCAAGCTTAAGCCCTATTTTCATAAATTACACTATAAACTTTTTGGACAATTGCTTGTTAAAACTCCCCAGAATCATTAAAATTGATCGTCAATGAATATTACAAGCTTTATAAGATCCTTTATGCAATATAAATTTAATTCAACACACGAATAAATACATGTTCCATAAGAATAAACTCAGGAAATTAAAATAAAATATAAATAAATTAATTAAAAGCAGATTATTCATAAGAACATAACCTTTTGTGCCTAAAGAATATTATCACGCTGAAATAATAATTATCTTACTAACATTTCTCAAACATGATTGTTATAAACAATTTAATTATATTATTAACAAACTTAGCTAATGTGACTGATGGAACTATCACAAAAAGTCAAACAACTTTTGATTATAAACCATTGTTGGATCTCTCAAAATAAACTAATTAACAATAAAATTTATCATAAAAATATTATTAAAGATAATGAGTAAAATCACTGCAGACACTCAGCAGAGCATGTCAAGTAACCTCACAAAAACCCCTACATCATATCTCTTCTTAATTCCGAGATATAAGTAAAAATTACAGAAATCCATAAAACACAGAAATTTCAAACAACCTAAAATAATGCCCTTAATTGTCTGAATACAACAAAAGAAACCCCATCTTTTTATCTCTTACCGTTCTCGAGTTATAAATTATTAAAGTTTCACATCCGCCATTTTGAATTTCCTACCCTTTAGACTTACAAAGACCAAATCACTTTTACATTAATATTTTAGTCTTTTATACATTTTAAAGCTGAAAAATTTCATTTCTAAACAAAAATTTTAACACTTAATTATTATGATAAAAATGGAATCTCTCATACTCCTAAACACCAGTAACGTTAACGCCGATTTTCTATTTAAATTAATTAAACTAATAAACGGGATTGAAATTGAACATTCACTCCATGAAAGACGAGGATAGTTTAATACCAGTTCACAAGGTGTAAGACAAGGATAGCCCTATAGACTCTTAATAAATTAAAATAAAAATGAAAACAAATAGACGGAGATAAAACAATTATAGAAATACATTCTTTTATATTTATGAAAAAAACACCACATTGAAATAACTATTATCTTATTAATATTTTTCAAAACAATTGTTATAAACAATTAAAATTATATCAATACCATTTTACTACGTCATCAAAATCATCGCGAAAAACCGATCGACTTAATGAAAAAATACTTACTACAAGATTGTTCAATTTTGCAACTTATTTTTATAAACAATTATAAATAAATAAAAAACCACACTAATAATAGCCGTTAACGTGTGCCCCAGGTTATGCACAACAACTTTTGTATAAGTCAAAACCTCGTCACTCCTCTGGTTGAGGCTACAAAAAATTCCAAAGAGAAAAACACCCGGTATAACGGTTTAGCATGGGAATTGTTCCATATAATTGAAATTATACGCCCTAAATATCGGAAATTCGACTATTTCAAACTTCAATCCTATATCTCTTAAATTACGTCTGCAAAAAATACCCCGTTTGCATGTAAATTAAGTTTGAACCTTTCTCTTCAAGCCCGTATCAAAAACATAATTTTTAACAACTTGCTACACCTAATTAATTAACAAAATACATACTTCCGTCTGCATTTGTCCATATAATTGGCAATTATGTGGATGAAACAATTGTGTGGATGAAAACTCGTTCGGGTAAATACGAATTTTGACCGCGCACGTAAACTCTGCATCAGTACACCTACGAAAAATGATAATAACTTTTATTTCTGCAATTGTTTATTTACGAAATATTTATAACAATAAAATAACGAATGCTCATAAACGAGATGATATTAGAAATTCAAAACCTCTTAAACAAAGAGAACATAACAATATCAATACGCAAATTAAAGAGTACCAATTTATTTAATTAATAATTTGTTATTAACAAATACATATATCAATAATAAAATTTTCCAATACTATATTATACTTTAGTAAAAGTCCTACAATATGTTTCCTATACACTCCTTTCAAATTCCCAACCATTCGCGAGATATAAAAATAATAAAAATCTTATTATATATATATATATATATATATATATATACATATACAATTTAATTTCATTGATTTCCCGTACTAATGAGAATGCTGACCACTCCTACCTGCATGATACATTATTAACATGATATTAGAATCATTATTACCACTGCTTGATAAAATCACTTTTATCAAGATTATTATTATTAACAAAATATATATATATACTTACTAAAATTAATATAAATCTCGAGCGTCAAACGCTGAAGCGCCACTCACGAACTTGAGAAAGATAGAATTGTACATGCGTAGCATAAGGAACGCGAATCCAAGCGAGATGCGAGTATTGTACGATCTGAAAGAGAGAAAGAGAGAGTCAGATATACTATAGTAACTGTTAGACGAAGAGAGCAATATCTTTTATACTTTAGGCATACTAATAATGACCTTAATTGTACTATTGAATTATTCTACCCTATGTAAAGTATGTCTAAAGAAACTTAAATAATATTCAACATATATTTGCACATTTTAAAATTAAAATATTAAAGATTTCTTATTTTCCTTTATGATAAAAATCATATTGAAATTTCATAATGAAAGTAGGTATCGCTCTCAATACAAATCGCTGTTAGACTAGAGAATAAAAATAGACTTCAGACGAGTCACCTGTATGACTCATTCGAGTAAATCTAGTCTTCGCATAGACCATATATGGACATGTCGAAGCTGAATGCAACGCATGACCATATAAGGTAATGAATTTCAAGACACCACCCTATGACTCATTGCTGGCAAGCGAGCCACACCCCTAGAAGTAGACTCACATCCGCTAGACAACGCCTTATGACTCATTGTAACGAGGTGCGGTTACCTCCCACTACCGTTTCCAAAATTGTATAAAAGCAGAATCTTTCACCCTCTCGACGGAGAGTGTGGAACGAGCCAGGAAAAGTCACATATCTTATACTTGTTCCATCCTCCCACATAAACCACTTGTATCGTAAAAATTCTACAATAAATATCATACTCTTTTATATCAAAAAAAAGATAAAGATTATTGAATTACCTACCTTCGACGGATCCAAGGAGCCAAACTCAACATCGCCGACCAACAGCTAATTATCCTGGGGTTTTACCTCCTTAACTGCAAGAAGAACCCATAAAAATTGATTTCGACGGAGACGTTCTGCCGGATCGAGCCACCTCGCATCACCCAGGACGTCACACAGTCAACTGAGCCCACGCCAACAGCAATTACACGAAATAGCAGAACTCGAAAACCAGTCGTCCGATTCCAGGCGGGAGTTTAAATACAACGAAGGGGGTCCTGTGGCGGCTGCAAGCGCCCCGAATCTGGCGGCGCAACCGCCACAACACAAGCACGCCCCGGCGGAACGGCAACCCGTTCCACACGCGCCTGCCAGACGGCAGCCCGTCATACACACCCCGTCCGGCAAGAGCACAGGCGGCACGGCGAACGGCCGCACGCAACGAGCACGTGCAATCAGCATGCCGTCGAAGATGATAACAAGTACGCTCCGCTAGGCGGCTGCCCTTTCTCGTAAGAGAAATTCGGCGACCAGGGTATATAAGGACCGGCAAGCGACGATACCTTTGACTATCTTCGCACAGCTATACTTCGGTATTAGCCACGAGAAGGAAGTCTTTTGATAACGCTGCGCAAGTGGAGTCGCACCAAACCGCCAACTTCCCGCTCGTCGCTGCCGACACATCAGCCCGTGCAGCCGCAGGTACAGCAACCTGCCGCGTGGAATTTGATTCGGCTCGAATCACCGCCGCGGCCGCTCACACGACCTACACGAGATCTCCTGACCACGTGGGATATACGCCTCCGCCGCTACACGTCTCCGAGGTACACGGTCCCGCCGCTCCTGCCTCCGTTACCGCGATCTCCCGGAAACCTCCGTCCCAGGGGACGCAGACCGTACCGCCGACACGGGTCCACAGGGGCCTACAAGTACGGCCCCCGATCAGCGGTACAGAGACGCAGACCGACAGCGAGTGGGAGGCGCCCACCGAGGAAAAGGGGACACAGGCGTGCTCTCCGAGCCTTGAGCACCAGGCCACACAGACCGAGAATCTGGTCCTAGCCGATCAAGGAACCTACACACCGCCCGGCACACTGCCGGCGTGGAGGAAGCCCGGAGCGTGGGGAACTCGCCAGTTACTCCACCGTACGAAGACGCAGCCGTGCCTGGTCTGGGGCGAACGTTTGCCGTTCCACTAAGGCGAAACCAACCGGCCCTTTTCAGGGCCACATTACACAAACGGCCCTTCTCAGGGCCCCCAAGTATCTCCAACAAACATCGCCGTCTCGCATAAATTTTGGCCTACCGCCATAACAATAAAATAAAGAATGCTCATAAACAAGATGATATTAGAAATTCGAAACCTCTTAAATAAAGAGAACATAACAATATTAATACGCAAATTAAAAAGTACCAATTTATTCAATTAATAATTTGTTATTAACAAACACATATATTAATGATGATTTCCAATGCTATATTATACTTTAGTGAAAGTCCCACAATATGTTTCCTATACACTCCCATCAAATTCCCAACCATTCGCGAGATATAAAAATAATAAAAATCCTTATTATATATAAACAATTTAATTTCATTGATTTCCTGTACTATGAGAACCATTTCTACCTGCATGATATATTATTAACATGATATTAGAATCATTATTACCACCGCTAACATCACTTTTATCAACATTATTATTAACAAATATATATATATATACTTACTAAAATTAATATAAATATCGAGCGTCAAGCGCCGAAGCGCCACTCACGAACCAGAGAAAGATATAACTGTATATGCGTAGCATAAGGAGCGCGAATCCGAGTGAGATGCGAGTATTGTACAATCTGAAGAAGAGAAAGAAAGAGTCTGATATATTATAGTAACTGTTAGACAAAGAGAGCAATATCTTTTATACTTTAGACATGCTAATAATGACTTTAATTGTACTATTAAACTATTCTACTGTATGTAAAGCATGTCTGAAGAAACTTAAATAATATTCAACGTATATTTGCACATTTTAAAATTAAAATATTAAAGATTTCTTATTTTCCTTTATGATAAAAGTCATATTAAGATTTTATAATAAAAGAAGGTATCGCTCTTAATACAAATCGCTGTTAGACTAGAGAATAGAAATAGAATTCAGACGAGTCACCTGTATGACTCATTCGAGTAAATCTAGTCCTTGCGTAGACCATATATGGACATGTCGAAGCAGAGCACAACGCATGACCATATAAGGTAACGAATTTCAAGACACCACCCAATGACTCATTGCTGGCAAGCGAGCCACACCACTAGAAGTAGACTCACATCCGCTAGACAACGCCTATGACTCATTGTAACGAGGTGCGGTCACCTCCCACTACCGTTTCCAAAATTGTATAAAAGCGGAATCTCTCACTCTCTCGATGGAGAGTGTGGAACGAGCCAGGAAAAGTCACATATCTTATACTTGTTCCATCCTCCCACATATGCCGCTTGTATCGTAAAAGTTCTACAATAAATACCATACTCTTTTATATCAAAAGAAAGAAAGATTATTGAATACCTACCTTCGACGGATCCAAGGAGCCATAATCTACATCGCCGACCAACAGCTAATTATCCTGGGGTTTTACCTCCTTAACTGCAAGAAAAAGAACCCATCAACGGAGACGTTCTGCCGGATCGAGCCACCTCGCATCACCCAGGACGTCACATCGGTCGATTCAAGGGGCGACGGGACGACGAACGTTCCTAAAGTTCCTTTCCATCTCTTACCAGCTTTTCGACGGAGCGCCTTATATTCGTCTAACGGTTCTTTTTTTTTCTACTAATTCCTGGAGGCCGCGGCTGAGAATCGTCTCTTGTCGACATCGGCTGCGGCGATGGCGCTTTCGCTTCTTCGACTTGGTTGGACTCGGGGAAAAAAGTTGTTTTTCCTCTCCTACCTGGAGGCCGCGGCTGAGAATCGTCTCTTGTCGACATCGGCGGCGGTAACGGCGCCTTCGCTTCTTCGATTTGGTTGGACTCGGGGAAAAAAGTTGTTTTTCTTCTCCTACCTGGAGGCCGCGGCTAAGATTCGTCTTCGTCGTCTCTGTCGTTTTTATGGGCGTTCTCCGTCGTCGTCGGTGGCACGACGGACAATTCGCTTGCCGCTTGTCTCTTTCGGATCGACGACGGGGTCGAGGTTGGTGAGTCGTGGATTTCTATTATTGTCGTCGATAGTTGTGGCGGCAATGGCGGTTGTGGTGACGGTGGTGCCGCAGCAGCAGGAGAACGATGACTACCACTAGTTGCAGCGGTAGCAGAAACCTTAGATTTTTTTGTCTTGGACGAGACGATCTTTCCTTTACTTTTATCGACTCTGCTTGGACGCCGCGGCTGATCGTCGTCGTCGTCGTCGTCGGTTTCGCGACCGCGTCTTTTTTCGCGGCGTATTCTTCTTAGTCGTGCCGTGATATCTCGTACCGTTATTGTTTGTCTGTCTTTTCTTATTACGCACCACGCGTAGTACTCCCCGAAATATTGTATGACGTTCATCGGAAATACGTCCACGTGGTTCGCTATGAATGTTGTTAGTAATTCTAGAAATCGAAATTGGTCGTCGATTCGAACCGTCATTCGCGCGACGCGCGCGAATGGTGTATTGGGCACTAGAATGGCTTGCGCGATTCTTGTTGCTAGATAAACGTTGTGGATTACAGCGCGAAGATGTCGCAATGGGTGGAATTCGTATTCCGTAAAAAATGTTCGCATTCTGAAGGCCCTTTTGTAATGTTGAAAATAATAATTTATTTGCGCGTTCCTTTCCTCGCTCGTTAATGTATCTTTGCTTACAAATTGCGAGTACGCCCACGACGCGTACAGCGCGACGATGTATCTTATCGCTCGCGTTGTTTCGTCCTCGTTCGGCACCCCCTCGATCGTGTCTATTTCACGCGCGACGTCTCGCGCATGTCGGATAGGATTCGCGAAGCAAGATCTTATCGTGCTCGTGTACAAGGGATAAATAAAATCGTCCGTCGGGTCGTCCAACGGACGCAATTGTACCATACCCCTATCGACGGAGGTGTTCTCGCGTCCGTTTAGGAACATGTTTCCCGTGACCTGATGTACACGGGATTCATTCCGTTTGCGAAGTACATGCCGCGGAAATCGGCCCGTACCGCGCGGCTCGTTGTTGCGGACGGTGTCCATACAGCCGTCGCGTATTCCGGGTTTTCCAACTGGGCGATTTGTCCCATGTATCGGAGAGATCGATGTCTGTAAAGTTGGCCCCCCTTTTTCAAAATTCGGAAATTTTTATTAGAGTTCTGGATTCCCCAGAAAGAGTTCTAGAGTTCTCTGTAGTTTTTAAAGAGAGTTCCGTCATTTAAAGTGGTGAAAACACCATTTTAAAAATGGGGGGCTAACTTCACGGCGCCCCTTATTTTTGAAAAAATGAATTTTTTATGGTAGTTCCGGATAGATTTCGATGAGTTCTAGAGTTCCCTATAAGTTTTAAAAAGAGTTCCGTTCAAATAAGCCCAAAAATCGATGTCAAAGTTGAACAAAAAATTTCCACTTTTTTTTAAATCAATTTTTTATGGTAGATTCAGAAAGATTTCGACGAGTTCTAGAGTTCCCTATAGGTTTTATAGCGCTACGACCAATATTTAAAAAGTTACAGCCCTTCGAAGTACCACACCTCGAAAATTTTTTAGTCCCAAAGGGTAATTTTTTTTTTCGGAAATCGGCAGTTTTCGCGGGAGTTCTGTTGGCCCCCCGAAGAGTTCTATCGAAAACTATTATGTTCCGAAACGATCCAACCAATATTTCAAAAGTTACAGCTTTTCAAAGTGCGCACCCTAAAATTAAAAAATTTTTTTCCGGAGTTCTCGCGGGAGTTCAGGTGGCCCCCCGAAGAGTTTTATTGAAAACTATTAGGGTCCGAAACGATCCGACCAATATTTCAAAAGTTACAGCCCTTCAAAGAGCGCACCTCGAAAATTTTTTAAGTCCCGAGGGGTAATTTTTTTCCGGAAATTGGCAGTTCTCGCGGGAGTTCTGGTGGCCCCCCGAAGAGGTCTATCGAAAACTATTATGTTCCGAAACGATCCAACCAATATTTCAAAAGTTACAGCCCTTCAAAGTGCGCACTCTAAAATTAAAAAATTTTTTTTCGGAGTTTTTGCAGGAGTTTTGGTGGCCCCCCGAAGAGTTCTATCGAAAACTATTAGGGTCCGAAACGATCCGACCAATATTTCAAAAATTACAGCCTTTCAAAGAGCTCACCTCGAAAATTTTCTAAGTCCCGAGGGGTAATTTTTTTTTTCGGAAATCGGCAGTTCTCGCGGGAGTTCTGTTGGCCCCCCGAAGAGTTCTATCGAAAACTATTAGGGTCCGAAACGATCCGACCAATATTTCAAAAGTTACAGCCCTTCAAAGTGCGCACCCTAAAATTAAAAAATTTTTTTCCGGAGTTCTCGCTGGAGTTCTGGTGGCCCCCCGAAGAGTTCTATCGAAAACTATTAGGGTCCGAAACGATCCGACCAATATTTCAAAAGTTACAGCCCTTCAAAGTGCGCAACTCGAAAATTTTCTAAGTCCCGAGGGGTAATTTTTTTTTTCGGAAATCGGCAGTTCTCGCGGGAGTTTTGTTGGCCCCCTGAAGAGATCTATCGAAAACTATTAGGGTCCGAAACGATCCGACCAATATTTCAAAAGTTACAGCCCTTCAAAGTGCGCACCTTAAAATTAAAAAATTTTTTTCCGGAGTTCTCGCGGGAGTTCTGGTGGCCCCCTGAAGAGTTCTATCGAAAACTATTAGGGTCCAAAACGATCTGACCAATATTTCAAAAGTTACAGCCCTTCAAAGTGCGCACCTCGAAAATTTTCTAAGTCCCGAGGGGTAATTTTTTTTTCTGAAATCGGGAGTTCTCGCTGGAGTTCTGGTGGCCCCCCGAAGAGTTCTATCGAAAACTATAAGGGTCCGAAACGCTCCGACCAATATTTTAAAATTTACAGCCTTTCAAAGTGCCACCCCTAAAATTAAAAAATTTTTTTCAGGAGTTTTGACGGAAGTTTTGGTCGCCCCCGAAGAGTTCTATCAATAAAATTCTTATAACGCACAGTCGGATTAAATGCATATCTAGCTGGACAAAACTAGAAAAAATCAATATTTTTTAAATAAATCAAATAACGTAGTAAAGTATTATTTATGCTTTTATAATGCAGATTATATCATAATAAGGCCGGTAAAATATTCTGATTGTGTTATAACAAAGCCCATAATAACAGTTTCTCAGAGCAGCTAGTTACTGGAAAATTATATTGTCTTTACATAATTATGAAAGTATATTTTTGCAATTAAATTGCAATATTTTTGTTTGTTTAAAAGGTTAAATTACGTTTTTTTCAGTTTACGTTGTGTTTTACTTTAATTCTTGTATGTTTAAAGAAATTTAATGAAATGTAACTGTTTTGTCAGGGGTGTCAGTTCCCCGGTGGACTGGCAAACGAAACCGTGCGGCTCCACGTTATCGAGAGCGTCTCTTGAGACGATTTGGCGAATAACTGTCTGCGTGTGTGTGTGTGTGTAGCCGTAAGCGGCCGTCGACGAGGCAAGTGATCCGTGCCATGCGACGTCTGGCCGAGAATTTTCTTCCGGCTCGCGCTCCTGGAAGGTGTCGCGAGCGAGTAGTATGTCTGATTTGCAGTGCGGTCGTCGGCGGATGGCGATGGCAGCACCGACTGGTGAGTCGCTTGTACTTGCTGATCGCGATCCACCGACGTCTCGCTAAAATAATGGGCCATGATACGGCCGAATACAGTAATGAGACGGTTCTATAATCCATTGATGAAGATTAAAGGAAAATAATAAGAACAACATAAGTAATAAGAACAACATAAGGTATCACGCGAATAGTTACAACGATATGTACAAGGGGATAGGCGATGCGCCAAACACACCGCCCACCAAAATACGACGTATTTTCCCTACGCCTCGATGGATCCCTCCGGTGAATCGCCCAACGGGAAGGGGCACAGCTTCACCAGAGGGCGAATGAGGACGCCGTCCGCCGTCTTCACCGTGGCGACCCGGGGAACCCCGTCACGGCCCGGGCACAACTCCACGATTCGTCCCCGCTTCCACTGCAATGGAGGGGTATTCTCGCTCTTCAAGAGGACCAACGTGTCCTTCGGTATCGCGGGTGCTGACTTTAGCCACCTCGATCGCTGCTGGAGGGTGTGCAAATACTCTTCATGCCACCGTCTCCAAAAATGTTGGTGCATATGTTGCACCAATTGCCATCGATCGAGCCTGCCCATCGGCACTGGCTCCAGGTCCGGACACGGAACCGCGACGAGCGGTTCCAGGGTGAGAAAGTGCCCTGGCGAGAGCACCTCGAGGTCGTTGGGATCGGAGCTCGTAGGACACAAGGGCCTGGAGTTTAGGATAGCCTCGATTTGCGCGATCAGGGTGCCGAATTCCTCCACGGTGAGGATCTGCGATCCTATTACGCGTTTGAGATGGGTCTTCATCGTCTTGACCCTCGCTTCCCAGAGGCCCCCGAAGTGGGGCGGGGAGGGAGGATTGAACGTCCACCGGATTTTCTCTCTCTCCGAGGCGGCCTGCATGCGGTTGGCGAGCTCTCGTTGAGCCCCAACAAAGTTGGTCTCGCAGTCGCTATAGAGTTGCGAGCAGCGGCCGCGCCTAGCCATGAAACGCCTCAGAGCTGACAGAAACGATTCGGTGGTCAACGAGAAGGCAAGCTCCAGGTGGACCGCTTTCGTGGTGAAACAAACAAACAGGCACACGTAGGCCTTGAAGGGGGTCGCCCCGCGCGAACGACGATTGTAGACCGAGAACGGCCCGGCGTAGTCAACTCCGGTGATCGAGAACGGTTTTGCCTGACGCACTCGGTCCGCTGGCAGATCCGCCATGTACGGCTGTGCGGTGCGTGAATTCGCTCTGAAACACCGGTAGCAGCGCGAGAGACAGCGTCTGATGGCCTGATGTGCTCCCAGAATCCAGAATTCCTGCGACAAGAAGTAGTGTAGCGTTCGGCGACCCGGATGTAAGTGCAAACGGTGGGTGCGCTCTATCACGAGTTCGGTGAGCCGATGTTTTCCGGGCAGCAACGCCGGGTGCTTGACCCCATAAGATACTGCGGAGTGTGTTAGCCGACCGCCCACCCTGAGGAGTCCGCGTTCATCCAGAAGGGGGGCGAGTTGACGGATAGGCTTAGAGCAAAACTGGTGGCGTCTTAAGCGAGCGATGTCCTCCGCGAAACACTGCGATTGAACGAGCCTGACCAGATGCAGCAAGGTCGAATGGAATTCGACTTGATCCACGAGGAGCGTCTTATTAAGCGAGTTTGATCTGGGTTTGCCAAACCGGAGGCAATAGGCGAGTATCCTTACGATCGTATCCAATGAAGAGAAGCGATCGAGGAGCGAGTCAACAACTGTCGGGGTGTCCGCGACGTCAGCGTTCACGGAGACGAAGGCGCGAGAATTTTCTTCCTCTTCCGGGAAGTCATCGGCCTCCGGAATCGTTTCCGGAGTAGGCTCAAAGTCGACGAGCCACGCGGGACCCGTCCACCAAATTGGGTGGTCGACTAGCTCGCGAGGAAACAACCTCCTTGAACAGCAGTCAGCCGGGTTGCATTTCGTATCTACCTTCCCCCAACGCGTTATGTCCTTGTTGGACTGTATACGGGCGACGCGATTACACACGAACGTCTTCCACCGATGGGGGGCCGAACGTATCCACGCGAGGGCGACTTCGGAGTCCGACCACGCGTACGCGTCGTCGATGACAACCTTAGCTCGGAGTATGCTCCCGACGTACTCCAACAGATCCGAAACCGAAACCGCTGCGCAAAGTTCAAATCGCGGCAATGTAATAGCCTTGAGTACCCCATGATGGGGTAGATAGAAGACGCGTCCGTCCGCTGGGAACGGCTGCCCGATCGGTTTCATGTAACCGTTATCTAAATAGTCCTGCATGAACTTAACGTAATTTGTTTTGAAGTCTGGGTCTAATTTGAAACGGCGCTCGAGCGCGCGAAATCTCTTTAGTGCTAATTCCCTCGTACCGACGAAGCAAGGGTTATCCTTTGTGAAGGGATATGATACCACGAACCGGCCAGATGCAGGGTCCCGACGCGTGGTCCGCGCGAACAGTTCTTCGCAACGTCTGTCTTCCTGCGAGTACGGCGGAGCCGTGGGGATCTCGTCCAACTGCCAGAAACGGCTAAGCGATGCGTCCAAGGACTCGAGTGTAACAAATGAGTGGATAGACTGAGGTGCCTGTGCCGACACGGCGCCGACCAGGACCCAGCCGAAGACCGTATTAAACGCGTCCGGTTCACCTTTCCTTCCCACCCGACGACCGTCCCGAAGTAGCGACGCGAAGCTCTCCGCCCCAAGCAGTATATCGACGGGACCGGGTTGATGGTACAGCGGATCGGCAAGCCTTAATCCCTCAAGATGTTCCCATGCTCCTCGTTCTACCTGACTGTTAGGCAGTTGGCCGGCGATACGCGGAAGAATCGTAGCCTCTATCGGGAGGCGGATGTCGTCCCGGCCTCGCGTCCGGATTACAAACGAAGTGTTGCCTCGAGTGGCTGCCGTTTTTGTATTATTGACCGCCAACACCACGGTACGGTGCTTTGTCCGACTAAACCCGCCCCTTTGCATACAGCTTTCGGAAACAAAATTCAGCTGGTTGGCGCTATCGAGGAGGACGCGAACCGGAAAGGGGTTTCCGTGGATGTCGATGGCCTCGGCTTGTACGGTCGACAACAATACGACCGAATTTGACCTTACCGCCCACACAGCAACGAAAGATTTCAGAAAGCTTTCAAAAAGCTGTCAACGAAATGTGAAACCTTTCAAAAAAACATTTCAGACATGTTTCAGATATGTTTCAGAAAGGTAAAATGTCCGCCAAGCTGAGATTTCAGAAATGTTTCTGAAATCTCAGAAATATTTCTGAAATAATTCTGAAATGCTTTAGAAATATTTCTGAAATGTTTAAGAAATATCTCTGAAATGCTTAATCTATGAAATGTTTCAGAAATATTTCAGAAATATCTCTGAAATGCTTCGGAAATATCTCTGAAATGTTTCAGAAATATATGGGAAATATTTTAGATACTTTTTTTCACATACAGGGTGATCCGGAACAATTTCCTGTTCTTCATAAATCATATTCTTGAACACATTGTAAGACTATTTTTCCTCTTGCAAAATGTTATCCGATTTTTAGTTGCTGAGTTATTAAGCTCAACTGTTCAACTTCTGCGTCAGCATCTGACGGTTAATTGTGCCGCTCCTGCCTACCTTCTGACCGGCCCGTAATAGACAAACTATTAGCTTAATAACTCAGCAACTAAAAATCGGATATATTTTGCAAGAAGAAAAATAGTTAACAATTTGTTCAAGAATATGGATTAATTATTAAAAACAGGAAATTGTTTCGAATCACTCTGTATATCTGTAACAAATCTGAAATAGATCCTTATTCAAAGATGTATATTATGTCTGTTACGTTTATGTGAAATATTACAGAAATATGTAGGTAAAAGTCAATAAAATATTTATAAAATACTGTTACAAAAACGAGTGTATCCTTTCTGTAATTTTTATTTTAATTGTGATAGTACCTACACTGTTGCAACAGTTTACAACTAACAGTCCATAACAGTACATAATATATGTAACAATGTTATTGACATACATAATAAATTTTCTTTATGTCTTGTAACACTTAACAGTTTTAATATCACAAATTAATACCTTATAATAGAGAAATAAACTATGATTATTATATATCATATGTGTGCGTAAAAAAAATATATGTATACCTTAGAAAGATAAACTCATCTTATTATATATATCACATTTATGTGTGGAAAAAGTATATATATACCTTAGAAAAATAAACGCATATTAATATATATTATATCACATGTGTAAAAAAAAATATATGTATATATATATATATATATATATAT
>NW_027269595.1:0-1651 GCF_030848805.1 Temnothorax longispinosus | reverse complement strand
ATTTTAACGTCAGTGCCTAATGGCCCTTCCCACAGAGAACGAAACGGCAGCACGACGGCGGAAGAACTAGCAAGGAGCGCGAGTAACCGGTTTGGGGGGTTGTTATGTTAGTTGGCATGTTGTGTGAAACGAGCTTTTATTTTGGTTGTTTATGTTTTGTTGTGCAAGGTCGTAGGCGTGGTAAATTGTTTTTGGCAAGTTACTACCTTGGCGTGGTTTCTGTGCGTTTTCTTGCTTTGCGAGCTCTTTTTGGTCCGGTGGTAGTTGGTTCCTAGGGTGTTATTGAGTTCGCTGGCGGGTATTTGTTATACAATGTCCGTTAGTGATTCCGTTGTTTTTTCGTCATATTTGTTTTTTTTCTTTTCAACCGTCCGGTTTTTTATGGTAGCTTGTGGTGGGTGGTCTTCTTTGACTGTAGGTACCATTTTTCAAACAATTTTTAATGGTTTTGGGTGTTTCATTTATGTATATAATCAATCTTGTTTTTGGTTGCTTGTCTTATATGTGGTTTTAGTGTTGTTGGTCATGGTTGTGTTGTTGTAGTGTTATGGTTGTTGGTTGTTTTCTATGGTTTTTGCGTTTGTTGTTTCTTTTTTGGTAATAGTTTGTTGTAGTTATTTAGTTGGCTTATTCCGGGGTTGTTGAGGTTGTTTGTGTTTTGTTGGTTTATTTTTTTTGTATGTTTAGTGTTTTAGTTCTTTTTTGTTGTTTTGTTTCGAGGTGTGTTTTTTTGTGGTTTATGTGTTGGTTTTTTTTTTTTGGTGTGTTATGTTTTATTGCATTTTAGGGTTTATTGGGGTGGGTGGTTTTTATTTTTGTAGTTAACTGTTGTTTTTTGTTTTTGGTTTTTGGTGGGGCAGTGTTTTATTTTTTTTGTCTAGGTCTTGGGTTAGGGTGTGTGTGATTTTGTTTTTGTTTGTTTGTTTGTTTTTCTGTTTTGTTAGGTTTTTAAACATTGATTTGATTGTTTGTTATGTGTGGTTCGTCTGCGGTTACTGGTAGTTTGGTTGTTTTTTTTTTGTTTTTTGGTTGATTTGGTGATGTTACTTGTTTCATTTTTGATTTTGTTTTTTTGTTTTTTTCTAGCGGAGTTAAGTATCCAAAAAATTTTAATGTGGAAGAAGGCGAAGACGAGAGAGGGATATGGTGATATATTTTTGATTTGTTGTTTATTGTTTTGTTGACCGTTTTTGTTGGTTGAGAGGGAAACGACGCGCAGAGAAGCGAACTATAGTGTTACTGCGGATTCGTATGGCCATGCACGTAACCAAAAATTTTATGCTGTTCCCGTATACTCAGTGCGCGTGCGTCACGACGCGCGTGTGAGTAAGCGGGGAGCACCACTTGCACAAAAGATAATCGTAAGCCTAAGAAAACTGATTGGTCATTTCCTTATGCACATGGTATGGACCAATCAATTCTTATGCTTATGCCTTGGGCGTTGTTGCAGAAGTGTGTGTTCGGGGCCCTGATCCAATCAAAAACGTTTCATTGTATTAGTTCATTTTCGACAATATCTCGCGTCGGACAAGAGCGTATAAAATGAAACGTTTTTTTGGATACCTCACAGACGGGGCGTCGTTTTTACTGATGTGACGCTGCGCGCGCGTATGGTGGGGAACGCAGCATAAAACTTTGTTACGTGCAATGG
>NW_027269594.1:0-1657 GCF_030848805.1 Temnothorax longispinosus | reverse complement strand
TATTTTCAATATATCACTCACCTAACTGATCATGTATTGGTTTATTAATACTGGTATCAGTGTTACTTTGTACTACTGATTCAATTATCTTTGAATGATCAGGCATGATTTCATTGCACGTAGTTTTATTATTTGCATATTTTGTATTTAATAATTCGTTTTTTATCATAACCTTTGGTGAGTTGGTATCTATATTTTTCTTTATTTCTAAAAGAGTCTGTCTTTCATCTGAAAACAAAATTAATTTATTCTGGTATCTTGTTCTAATAACTTAACCTAACCATTTTGATTGTAACTTGTATTTTATTTTTATTTATTGCAACTTCTAAATGTTCAAAGAAACTTAAATAATATTCTACTTGCCTGATTTACAAAGAAATATTCCAACACATCGTTTTCCATTGTCTAATTTTATCCAGTAATCTTTCTTCTTTTTACGACTTACATTACTAGATTTTACAACGATTAATTGTTTAGTATGTTTTATTTTAAGTAGGGAAAACATGATTTATAAAATTTAGAAATATGGAAAATGATGTATAATAATTTCACCACACTACTGACTACTGCACAATTCAAGACTATATCACTTGAAGTACGCCTGTAGCACGTATTATTACTGGCAAAACTTTTACAATAATAATTGTCCTTATCCACAGTCGTCTGTACCATAGATGTAGTATGTCTAGATCGTATTCCCTTATTTGAGGAGTGGGGATATAATGTACGTAGAACAGTGATGAGAAAGATCGAGGGACATGGGCGCCCCCACCACTTGTCACTAGCCGCTAGTGGGGATATAATGTACGTAGAACAGTGATGAGAAAGATCGAGGGACATGGCGCCCCTACCACTTGTCACTAGCGGCTAGTGACAAGTGGTGGGGGCGCCCATGTCCCTCGATCTTTCTCATCACTGTTCTACGTACATTATATCCCCACTCCTCAAATTATAAGGGAATACGATCTAGACATACTACATCTATGGTACAGACGACTGTGGATAAGGACAATTATTATTGTAAAAGTTTTGCCAGTAATAATACGTGCTACAGGCGTACTTCAAGTGATATAGTCTTGAATTGTGCAGTAGTCAGTAGTGTGGTGAAATTATTATACATCATTTTCCATATTTCTAAATTTTATAAATCATGTTTTCCCTACTTAAAATAAAACATACTAAACAATTAATCGTTGTAAAATCTAGTAATGTAAGTCGTAAAAAGAAGAAAGATTACTGGATAAAATTAGACAATGGAAAACGATGTGTTTGGAATATTTCTTTGTAAATCAGGCAAGTAGAATATTATTTAAGTTTCTTTGAACATTTAGAAGTTGCAATAAATAAAAATAAAATACAAGTTACAATCAAAATGGTTAGGTTAAGTTATTAGAACAAGATACCAGAATAAATTAATTTTGTTTTCAGATGAAAGACAGACTCTTTTAGAAATAAAGAAAAATATAGATACCAACTCACCAAAGGTTATGATAAAAAACGAATTATTAAATACAAAATATGCAAATAATAAAACTACGTGCAATGAAATCATGCCTGATCATTCAAAGATAATTGAATCAGTAGTACAAAGTAACACTGATACCAGTATTAATAAACCAATACATGATCAGTTAGGTGAGTGATATATTGAAAATAT
>NW_027269593.1:0-1661 GCF_030848805.1 Temnothorax longispinosus | reverse complement strand
GTTGCCAACCTATCATGTTGACAGTATCGTATCAATCGTACTGAAATTATCGTACAGTATCGTACCAATCAAAAATGAAATTATCGTATAGTATCGTATCAATTATAATAAAATTATCGTATACTATCGTACAAATATCCATTAAGGGTCGACAGGAGTCATTTATTAAAATTCTACGCAAGAATTTTCAACGTGTCATTTCTCGCTTTTTTCTCACATTCCAACATGGCCGCGACGAGTACTCAGGAGCGGAGGAGCCTTAAAATAAGGCGGCTAGAATAAGTTTTTATATTTCAGTAAAAAACTGCAAATTACATATTTTCGCTACGTCGCTACGTGTGGCCATGTGGCCAGTGCAGAGTGCAGGCTACTCGTCACTCGCTACGGATACGTGTGTGGATGTGGATACGTGAGACTTGAGAGGGAGAACACTGTTTGCCGATTGGCCATTTCGAATTGCATTTATCGTGCAATTTCATCGTGGATGCAATCTCGTCGCATGTGACAATCTTCTCCTTACATTTCGCCGTTTTTTGCGACACGTTGAACCTGAAACGGACATCGAGTGCGACGTCGAATCGAAATTCGAAATCATCGAATTGCGTCCATCGATTTGCGTGGCACGGCCCGAGCTCATGTGGAGAGAAAAAAAGGTAAATATTTCAGTGCGGTGGAATTCCTGGGATCAGAATGGGTGCGTTCAGCCGATACTCCGCTAGCCTAGCAATCGTGACCAGTCGCTCGTTTTCGCTCATTTCCTCTCCTTTTAATCCATTGGGTCAAAGGAGAGGAAACGAGCGAAAACGAGCGACTGCTCACGATTGCTAGGCTGCTAGGCTAGCGAAGTATCGGCTGAACGCACCCATTCTGATCCCAGGAATTCCACCGCACTGAAATATTTACCTTTTTTTTCTCTCCACATGAGCTCGGGCCGTACCACGCAAATCGATGGACGCAATTCGATGATTTCGAATTTCGATTCGAACGTCGCACTCGATGTCCGTTTCAGGTTCAACGTGTCGCAAAAAACGGCGAAATGTAAGGAGAAGATTGTCACATGCGACGAGATTGCATCCACGATGAAGGCTGCGGTCCATTTGACGCTACAAATGCTTTGGAGCGTTTTTCTTCTCCTTCTTTCTTCATTGAAAGAAAAGAGAAGAGGAATGCTTCGAAGCATTTGTAGCGTCAAGTGGACCACAGCCGAAATTGCACGATAAATGCAATTCGAAATGGCCAATCGGCAAACAGTGTTCTCCCTCTCAAGTCTCACGTATCCACATCCACACACGTATCCGTAGCGAGTGACGAGTAGCCTGCACTCTGCACTGGCCACATGGCCACACGTAGCGACGTAGCGAAAATATGTAATTTGCAGTTTTTTACTGAAATATAAAAACTTATTCTAGCCGCCTTATTTTAAGGCTCCTCCGCTCCTGAGTACTCGTCGCGGCCATGTTGGAATGTGAGAAAAAAGCGAGAAATGACACGTTGAAAATTCTTGCGTAGAATTTTAATAAATGACTCCTGTCGACCCTTAATGGATATTTGTACGATAGTATACGATAATTTTATTATAATTGATACGATACTATACGATAATTTCATTTTTGATTGGTACGATACTGTACGATAATTCAGTACGATTGATACGATACTGT
>NW_027269592.1:0-1657 GCF_030848805.1 Temnothorax longispinosus | reverse complement strand
ATTCAGGCATAGAAGTGTGATAGAAAATAATGTTCTAACTTCTAGTTGTAACACTTTAAAAATGTTTTTTTTTTTAATCGCATACACTGCGCATTACGAAGTCAAGTTTATTTTATACGAGTAATCTTGTTTCGCTTCTCAGTTAAACATTTAAGCTATTGGAATTATTTAAACGCTCGATTTCTTCTCAAGTCATCTCCGAAGCACGCTTGAATGATATGCACTTTTTCCTCGACTCAACTGAGACAAGATTCAGGAACTATTAATACATCCTCTCACAAGAATCGATTATTGAACCGTAATAAACGGAACACTGGCTGAGACAAACTTCATTTAAACGTTCTTAGTTGAATCGCGATTACAAATACGATATTACGAATATGAAATTGACTGTCAAGATCGGTTTATTGAACAATATCGCGTTTCAAGATTGATTTCGTTTCGAATTCCTCAGCAGAAATGTGATTACAAATTACCTAGGTCTGGACTACTAAAATAGAAATAGAATAGAAATAGAATCGATCGATGGACAAACAAAAGAATAATAAAAATTCCATTTTGAAGAAAATCCATTTAAAGTCTGTATTCAATCTTACGAAATATCTGAAGGTAAAATTTATTAATTGCTAATCGCGCAGCTGCCGAACTATTTAATGGCTCAACACTTTTAAACGTATTTCTCCATATTCTGGACTTAGGCACGTACTATGACATTTAACAACCGAAACGTACGGTCAAGTCATCACATAAGGTAAAAGTCCCCTTATGGAACACTTTTGCAGAGGTTATAGATTATTGGTTGATTAACATTATTATAAGGGTTCATATATAAATACTTTGAGTTTTGATCGATAGGCTGGTGTTCAAGGATGAAAATAAACTTTGGAAAATTAAAATTTATTAAAAATTCGAATTATTATAAATAAAAAACTAAAGCAAGTACCTGTACGTCTGTTGGAACACTACAACTGAAAAAAAAAATTCTTGGTAATCTTGTGAGATACACTTAGTAACAGTTCTTTTTAAAATATTGATTATTATTACCGAATATGATATTAATAACAAAACATTTTGTAATAATTATAAACATTTTGAAAGAGCCAATTTTGCGTTTAGTTGAGCCAACTAAATTATACAGTGCTTATTATCAAATAGCTTAGTGATAAATAACAAACAGTTTGATAATTAGTACTAAATTGTTTTAAAAAGCCGTATCTGATTGGTTGTTGACAGTTACTCAATTATTTAGTAAGCAATTTGGTTATTTAGTAAATATTACTATAAATTTAGTAAGTATTGCTAATTCAGATTATTCTTATGAAAGCTGTCAGTTTATTGTTCCGATCGTGCTGCATTTTGTCTCATGAGCCTGAACCAGTTCATACATGTTTGTCGATCCAAGCATTCGTGCCTGTACATACTCGTTTATCACTCGCGAAAGTGCATCGTAAAACTCTACAGTTTTCGCGAAAGTACATTGTAAAGTTCTAAAAAATGAGTGAATTAGAAAATTCTCTCTTAATTTGACTGAAACATCTCATGATGTGTTATAGGTTAACCTTTTAAAGGTTAACCTTTAATACCTCAATAAGATGTTTAAGTCCCCAAATTAAGAGAAGATTTCTAATTCACTAATTTCTTAGAACTTTACAATGTA
>NW_027269591.1:0-1636 GCF_030848805.1 Temnothorax longispinosus | reverse complement strand
TATAAGACAAGAAGGTATAATATACGTATATTTATGGTATTAACGTATAGTATAAACATGATATATTAAACGTATATGACTTGAGTATAATTTCCGTTTCTATGACCGTCTCATATACGTTTTCATATACCAATTTTTTATTCGCGTATTAAACGTTATACATATACGAATTAATTCGAATAATTATTCACCCGAAATAAAAAAATTATTTATTTCGAAATTTTATTACTATTTTTTAACTAAATTTGTTTCTTAAGATGCAGTCCATGATTATAAATATTTTTTTGTATTTGAAAAACACACTTACCTTGGTGGGATTCGAACTCGGGACCTCTGCATCGTGAGCCAACTGCCTTACGTGGTAGACTACTTCTTAATTTGATGTAAACGTTATATATAGTGCTACATATGTCATAACAGGATGTGGTATAAAATACGTTTATTATTTGTTAAAAATTGCCGCGGTAAAAGCATATAAATATAATATACGCTCAACCTTTTATTAACATATTTAAAAAGTATATCATACCTGGATATTAATCCTATTCCTAAGACGTTATTTAAAGGGATATTTTTTGCAAATTATAAACGTATTAAAAAAACGCTTATTTAAATAGAATATTATATTATTTTTATACGTATTATAAACGTAGATGAAATTCTGGTGTTACATAAACTATTTTTCAACGTATAAAGTACGTTTATTATTTGTTAAAAATTGCCGCGGTGAAAGCATATAAATATAATATACGCTCAACCTTTTATTAACGTATTTAAAAAATATATCATACCTGGATATTAAATCCTATTCCTAAGACGTTATTTAAAGGGATATTTTTTGCAAATTATAAACGTATTAAAAAAACGCTTATTTAAATAGAATATTATATTATTTTTATACGTATTATAAACGTAGATGAAATTCTGGTGTTACATAAACTATTTTCCAACGTATAAAGTACGTTTCGTATTAAACATACGTAGTAAAAACGAGTGTTATAAACGTATATTACACTATCGTATAAAAAACGTTAATTCTATATACGTATATGCCATATACCTATACCAGTTTTATACCATACTTACGTTTAATATACGTATATAAAACAATACTGTTCTTATTGGGCTGTAAAAGATAAGATTACGCGTACGTTTAGGTCGGTGCATTTGGTTGAGATATATAGGAATACAAGTACGCGAGAATAGAAATATACGAGAATAATATATATATAATTAAAGAAATGTATATAGAATATATATTATATAATATATTATATATATGGGAATATTTTCTTTAGTATGTGTGCCGTAAAATTATTTTTAAAAAACAAATTGAAAAACAAATCAGAGTAGAATATTACATGTTTTGTTTACATAATTTTAGGTAATTATTAACAAATTTTAAATTATTCAAACTATTCCTAAAGAAACTATTTTTTTCAGGAGCTCATAGTGAGTACGGGAGTTAGTCTTTTCGAGATACCTAAGCCAATGTCTATATTCCACAATAATAATTAATTTTATAACTCGATTTTTGAATCGAAGAAATAGCATGGGCATTGTCGCCAACTTATGCCGAAATCATTGCTTTCGGAAATCCGAGTTTAATACATTAATTCTGGTTCTGCAATAGGGA
>NW_027269590.1:0-1665 GCF_030848805.1 Temnothorax longispinosus | reverse complement strand
ATCCTACTCCCTTTTCCCTTCTCTGTACCTTTCGGCCTCTCCTTTTCCTTTCCTCCATTTTCTCAGCTTTTTCCTCACTTTTCTTCTTCTCTCCCTGCATTTTTTGTCCCACCATCCTCTTCTGTTCTTATTAGCCATTCTCCCACCCTCGTTTTCATTTTTCTCTGTTACTTTTCTTATCCTTGACATTCCTACTTCTATCTCCTCTTGTAGTTCCCCTTTTCCTCCTTCTATCATCCCTAACCTCTCTTTAAATTGTGTTCATTCCTCCTCGCTCCATACTTCTCTTCTTCTTATCCTTTCTCCCTCTCTCCTTCCCTGCTTTCTTTCAAGTTTACCCCTCACCCATATATGAAGAAGGGAGGATGGGGAGGTGTGACGCTGAGAGGGGAGAAGATTTACACGTTAATGTATGCGGATGATATAGAGTGTTGATGGCGGAGAAGGAACAGGACATGAGATCGATGTTATGCAGGCTAGAGGGATATACCTGAACAGGAAGGGATTAACATTGAGTATCTGAGTCTACTCTTTTTCCTACTTCCAGCCTTTCCACCTTTTCTCTAACCTCCTCCTCCTCTATAACGTAATCTATAACTGTCTCACCTCTCCCTCCTGTGTACGTAAATTCTTGCGTTTGTATGTTGTATATCAGTTGTTTTATGCGATATAATTGTAACATTTAATTGTGGACTAGTGTAATTTTCTTGTGTTTTCTTTGTATCGTTGAATGAATTATTCGTGTATTAAATATGTTACATTATTAAGATTAAGTTTTATGTCCGTAATAAGTATCTCTCAGTGACATTTTACTTATACTAGTATTTGCACCTGGCGAGATAGCTAGGTATTACTTCGAAATCCGTACTTAAATATTCTGCCGTTGGAGGATGCCCTCAAAAATACCATGCGACTCTCTGCGAGTCGCGATGGTGAGACTCGACAAGTACGTATATGCCTGCCTCGCTCTTGTCGTTCTATGAGATCGGTGAGAACGTCGATCAGGGCACGTCAGGTTCTTATAATAATTGTCATATCAAGAAAATCGGTTGTAAAACCATCAAAATAAATTGCAGGAAGATTTAGCTCACGTCGAGAGCTTTCAAAAACACTATAATAAAGTATATTTTCCTTTAATATTTTTCGAGAAATATTAGTGTTGCATGTTTTTGTTGCAGAAAACGTTGCAAAAAAACGTTGCAGTCGTGCACCCGAAGTTACTCTCCCCTCCGGGAAAAACGTAGTTCTTCGTCAATATATATACTGAAAAGTTTTAGAAGTATAGAAAAAATCCGTTTTATCTTCAAGGACGTTTAACGAGTCAACTTGTCTTGTTAACGAGGTACAATGGCACACAATGAGGTAAATTAATTGCCTAAAAAAGTGTGCAAATTAGAAACTTGCTCATTGCTTCCTCATTATTACAGATTGCTACCATTGCTCTTATTTTATTTCGCTCACAAAGCTTCTCTTATGAGTATAATATGAAGAAGCTTGTATTTTATTTGATGCATAATTATTAGGATTTATTAGTTTGGCTTTTTCACAGAGAAAACTTTATGAGCGAAATAAAATAGGAGCAATGGTAGCAATCTGTAATGATAAAAAAGCAATGTGCAAGTTTCTAATTTGCACACTTTTTTTAATCTTAATTTTGTTTGAAGT
>NW_027269589.1:0-1493 GCF_030848805.1 Temnothorax longispinosus | reverse complement strand
CTCGGCCTACGGGGAATCGTAAAGGTAACGAGGCTTGTAATCATGCAGAAGTTAAATCGAGCAGACCTCTCGCCGGTCACCATCACGTATTAAAATCGGTCGGAAACTATTTGGGAAACAAATTCGCATGTTTCCATCTCGCGAATGAAATCAATTACGATGTTTTTTTATATAATATAATATATGTTCCAAATTATTACATCCGTCATTTTATTTTTCAAAACGTAAATAACGATTTTCGTACATCGATATAAACAAACATCGAAAGAGAAAAATTATCTAGTAAATACATCCAGCAACATAATACATTTGACGAATATTTTCCCTCGTTTTCCCCTAATTGAAAAACAATATATTATTTAATAGCTTACGCTTTTACAGGTTATTTTCTTGAATAACTGATTGTTTATAATAATCCAGGCTTGGTTAATGTGACCAGCTACCTGGTGAAATAGCTTCCACTAAACGTATAGGTGAATGTGACGAAATATTTTGGTTAATGTTAACAATAATTGTAATAAAACCTGATATTTTGGTAATTATTGGCAAAGATTGTAATTATTACCAAGTAATTATAATGTAACCAAACAGTTTGGTAACTATAAACTGATAGTTTATAATAATTCTCAAATAGTTTAGGAAATATTATCAAACTACTCTGTAATTATAACAAAATGAGTGCTAAATGTAACCAATTTTTTGTTAATAGTTATTAATTTTGTATATTATAGTCCGAGCATTTGTACCTACATACTCGTTCATCACTCGCGAAATTGCATCGTAAAACTACAGTTTTCGCGAAAGTACATTGTAAAGTTCTAAGACATTGAGTGAATTAGAAATCTTCTCTTAATTTGGGGACTTAAACCTCTGATTGAGGTATTAAAAACAGTTAACCTTTAAAAGGTTAACCTATAACACATCAATGAGATATTTAAGTCAAATTAAGATAAATTTTCTAATTCCTCATTTTTTTAGAACTTTAAATGTACTTTCGCGAAAACTGTAGAGTTTTACGATGCCTTTCGCGAGTGATAAACGGTTATGTACAGGCACGAATGCTTGGATCGACGAACATGTATGACTGGTTGAGGCTCATGAGACAAATGCAGCACGATCGGAACAATAAACTGACAGCTTTCGTAAAGAATAATCTGAATTAGCAATACTTACTAATTTTATAGTAATATTTATAAATAACCAAATTGCTTACTAAATAATTGAGTAACTGTCAACAAACCAATCAGATAAGGGCTTTTTAAGACAATTTAGTACTAATTATCAACTGTTTGTTATTTATCACTAAGCTATTTGATAATAAGTAATTACTATATAATTTAGTTGGCTCACTAAACGCAAATTGCTCTTTCAAATGTTTATAATTATTACAAAATGTTTTGTTATTAATATCATATTCGTAATAATATCAAATATTTTAAAAGAACTGTTACTAAGTGTATCTCACAGATTACCAAGAATTTTTTTTTCAGTGC
>NW_027269588.1:0-1678 GCF_030848805.1 Temnothorax longispinosus | reverse complement strand
TCCTCGGGGGGCCACCAGAACTCCAGCGAGAACTGCCGATTTCAGAAAAAAAAAATTACCCGTCGGGACTTAGAATATTTTTGAGTTGCGGTACTTTGAGGGGGTGTAACTTTTAAAATATTGGTCGGAGCGTTTCGGACCCTTATAGTTTTCGATAGAACTCCTCGGGGGGCCACCAGAACTCCAGCGAGAACTCCGGTAAAATAATTTTTTAATTTTAGGCGCGGTACTTTGAAGGGCTGTAGCTTTTAATATATTGGTCGGAGCGCTTCGGACCCTAATAGTTTTCGATAGAACTCCTCGGGGGGCCACCAGAACTCCAGCGAGAACTGCCGATTTCAGAAAAAAAAAATTACCCCTCGGGACTTAGAATATTTTCGAGTTGCGGTACTTTGAGAGGCTGTAACTTTTAAAATATTGGTCGGAGCGTTTCGGACCCTAATAGTTTTCGATAGAACTCCTCGGGGGGCCACCAGAACTCCAGCGAGAACTGCCGATTCAGAAAAAAAATTCCCTGGTTAGATTTTCGAGGCGCGGTACTTTGAGAGGCTGTAACTTTTAAAATATTGGTCGGAGCGTTTCGGACCCTAATAGTTTTCGATAGAACTCCTCGGGGGGCCACCAGAACTCCAGCGAGAACTGCCGATTTCAGAAAAAAAAATTACCCCTCGGGACTTAGAATATTTTCGAGTTGCGGTACTTTGAGAGGCTGTAACTTTTAAAATATTGGTCGGAGCGTTTCGGACCCTAATAGTTTTCGATAGAACTCCTCGGGGGGCCACCAGAACTCCAGCGAGAACTCCGGTAAAATAATTTTTTAATTTTAGGCGCGGTACTTTGAAGGGCTGTAGCTTTTAATATATTGGTCGGAGCGCTTCGGACCCTAATAGTTTTCGATAGAACTCCTCGGGGGGCCACCAGAACTCCAGCGAGAACTGCCGATTTCAGAAAAAAAAATTACCCCTCGGGACTTAGAATATTTTCGAGTTGCGGTACTTTGAGAGGCTGTAACTTTTAAAATATTGGTCGGAGCGTTTCGGACCCTAATAGTTTTCGATAGAACTCCTCGGGGGGCCACCAGAACTCCAGCGAGAACTGCCGATTTCAGAAAAAAAAATTACCCCTCGGGACTTAGAATTTTCGAGTTGCGGTACTTTGAGGGGCTGTAACTTTTAAAATATTGGTCGGAGCGTTTTTCGGACCCTTATAGTTTTCGATAGAACTCCTCGGGGGGCCACCAGAACTCCAGCGAGAACTCCGGTAAAATAATTTTTTAATTTTAGGCGCGGTACTTTGAAGGGCTGTAGCTTTTAATATATTGGTCGGAGCGTTTCGGACCCTAATAGTTTTCGATAGAACTCCTCGGGGGGCCACCAGAACTCCAGCGAGAACTGCCGATTTCAGAAAAAAAAAATTACCCCTCGGGACTTAGAATATTTTCGAGTTGCGGTACTTTGAGGGGCTGTAACTTTTAAAATATTGGTCGGAGCGTTTCGGACCCTAATAGTTTTCGATAGAACTCCTCGGGGGGCCACCAGAACTCCAGCGAGAACTCCGGTAAAATAATTTTTTAATTTTAGGCGCGGTACTTTGAAGGGCTGTAGCTTTTAATATATTGGTCGGAGCGCTTCGGACCCTAATAGTTTTCGATAGAACTCCTCGGGGGGCCACCAGAACT
>NW_027269587.1:0-1678 GCF_030848805.1 Temnothorax longispinosus | reverse complement strand
ATACCCCGCCCTCCCCCTACACTCAGGTGCCCCGGCTTGCGTTTGGCCTTGCACCATGACTGCAGTGAGTTAGTCGGGTTATGAAGTGCGGGCTAAAGTCCGGGTCGGATTTGAGGGCGGCGTCGCAGGCCCGCGGTTAAGTTGTTGGTCTGTGTCCCAGTCAGTATGGGGATGTCGCTTGCGTTGGCTTGATGTATGTCGGCGTTGTAGATTTTGTTGGTATAGTGCAAAGTGGGCAGGTAACTAGAAGTACTGCATGATTAGTTATGGTGAAATGTCTGTGGGGGCGATCGAGTACGAGATCGCTGTCGCTACTTCCGAAATTATAGCCTTAGGTGATTTGTTGGGCGACAGCGATAGGTTGGTCTGGTGTGGGTTGCGGGGGATTAGGTTGGATGCGGTTGTTATGGTATTTTTGTCGAGCCGCGTTGGCGGTGTCCGTGTGGGTAGGTTCGAGGCACGGTTTTGAGTGGAAGTTCCGGGAATAGTAGGTGGGTTGGCTGATCAGTGTGTCGGGGGGTCGAGTTATCGACTTGCTGCCCGTGTTAGATGGTGTTGTTCGGTCTGGGGTTCTTCTGAGGTCTTGGGGGGTAGGGCATTTGAGGGCTAGAAGTGGTTGGGGGTATTACGTTAGGTTGTGAGTTCTTGGGGGATGAGGTGTGGTGCTTCTTTGCGTGAATTGTTAGGTTGACTGTAGACGATCGGTGTCTGTGGGGAGTGAGTTTGTTATGGAGGTTGGATGGGGAGGGCAAAAAGGGGTGTGGGCGGTAGACCAATTGGGTAGGGGCATGTTCTCGTTTTGAGGATTTTTAGGAATGTGCGGGCCGTTAGTAAAGGCATCGTGTTCGCGGTTTTTTATCGTTTTGGGATATTTGTTGGGGGGGATGGTGGAAAATGTGCGGCCGGGTAGGTTGTGGATGTGTTAATTGGTCTGTTCTTGGGCAGACCGGCGGTGGTGTTGTACGGCTAAAGTTGAGTGGTGGGTCGTGCGATCTATAGTTGTGGTATTCCCTGCTGGGGGACGATGGGCTGCTGCGCTCCGTCGGTGGTAAGCTGTAGGTCAGAGCGTTTAGGGGGGCTCAACTGTGCGGGTGGGTGCATGGGATTGTAGTCTTGGGTCTCTGTCATCAGGTGCCGTTGACGGTTGGCGGGGGCTAGGGGAAGAGTGTGCTGTATGGTGGGTGGGGTGTAGGGCTGGGTTGGGTTGTATGGTTTTTGGGTGGAGTGGTACGTGACGACTTCGGGGGGGCTCAAGTTCGTTTCAGGCATCTGTGGCTCGGTGCCTGGTTAATGGTTGTATCCCCTGCCCGTTTTGGGTGGTGTGACGTTTAGGAAGGCTTTGTTTGTGATGTGTCTCCGTGATTTTGCAGTTTTAGGGAGGGGCTTTGTAGTGTTGGGTCTGGAGCTTTGCTGTGTAATGTTGTGCTTGTGGTCATCGTGGCGTTCGGTATGGTCGTAGTCGAGTTTCAGATCGGGGTTAGTTGTGGTGGGATCCTTTTTGTTAGGGTGTGGGAGGCTCTCGATGGGCCACATTAGTCCTGCGGGAACGTGGGCTGTGGGCTGGGCGGAGAGGCGTATCGTTTTTTGCGTCTAGAGTGGAGGGTTGGTGTTGGCCTTCTATTGAAACCGAGTTGTTTTGTAGGCTCATGTGTATAGGGGTTTTTGGTGTTCCCCGCGA
>NW_027269586.1:0-1691 GCF_030848805.1 Temnothorax longispinosus | reverse complement strand
GTGTATTTCGGCTGCCGTTCACTAGGTTCCCCCTGACTCTGGTGTTGATGAATGCGCGCCCTTCTTCTCCGCTGGCGCCCTGTGCGCTCTATATAGTTCACGGGCAGCCTTTCTGGTGCGTGCTTGTAATACAGCTCTGTTTTTCCTCGGGTTGGTTTCGACTGCGCGCTCTGCTTTCGCCGTAGAATACCATCCGTGGGCGCGACGGGCCCAACCTCTCCCGGTGGGCGTGGCTGCCTAATCGCGGGCAGTTGGTTGTCGATCTCATGGGCTTGAAGGATTCGGGGATAGGCAAGGGTCCTGTTCAGTGTAAGTACAGAGGAGAATCGCGTGATGTCGAGGATTCTGCTGCGCGTGCGACACGGTGTGGCGGGCGGGGCGGAGGGTGTGCGGTGGGGGACGCAGCCAAAACAGTCACAGAACTGAGCGCTGTATGATTGCGTGTGTCAGGCAGTCTCATGCGGTGATGTGTGCTCCTAGTTGTGGTTTGCCCGCCGCTTCGAATTTTTTACTACCTACAAAAAGTGCTAGCCAAGCTTATCTAATGTGATTCCGCCAGTGGCTGAAAAACGGTTGACTTAGGCGCAGTACACACCATAGCCGTAGGAAATGACACTTAACTACGACTTTACAATGAGAAATTATGAGTGGTGACCTAGGGACCATAGTGTGCGACACAGAGCCCTAAGATATATTATAAAGAGATACTCATAGCAGCAGACAGTGAATGCCCTGTGATATTCCTCCGTAATTACAATTGAAGCGGCTATTGTCGTACAAGGGTCCCTTAGGGCAAAAGTCCTAGAAAATCTTAGTAAATACTATATTTGGGAAAATTGACATCTCTGATATTTGTTTATGAAATCCATCCTAAATACTACAGATACCCAACATAGGTGAGCAAGGGGAATGGTGGAAAGCACAGGATAAAAAGACTCGGAGAAGTGAGACCTGAGGTACAGACGGGGCGTTGATGCGGACGGAGGATGAGAGGTGATGAAAAGACTCTCCGTTGCTGGGAGAGGCACAGCGCGGAGTAGCACGAATTACCGATCGGAAGAAGCGGGGTTGGCGAGTGCGGCTCAGAGCAAACGGGCACCACAACAACGGTAGGAGCGAGGTGTAAAAGACGGAGTCCCGGTGGTGGCACTCGGAGCAGTGTGAAACACTCCGGGCGCGAAAGTGGAGAGCACGCGTGGTCATGTAAGAGGGGATCACACCAACACACACACGACACGTCCCCCAAGGTAGTGGGTCCGGCGATGCGCGGATGAAACTATATTCGGGAAGAAGGAGCTCCACAAAGAAATTGCACCACCAAAGGGTGGGATGTTATTTAGGTTAGATTTTTTTAATATACAAATTATAAGAGATCATTTTAATAAATATATGGATTTAATCCTATATTCTAGGAGTTTGAAAAAAGATTAATAAGTATTGTTACGACGAAAATAGACATTCAATTGTACTAGTAATTAATGACAATTCAGATTGTGATTTCTTCTTGTAAAATAATTATATATGTATATTAAATATGTATATTACAAATCATATTCTAATTGTAATATATGTATAAGTGCAATTTATACGGCTTGGGTGCTCTTCATAAGTCAATATACTTGTTCAATGGAATAAATCATAATTTGAATTTTTGAGTAAAAATTCAATCGAAAAGAATATAAATAGCTATA
>NW_027269585.1:0-25001 GCF_030848805.1 Temnothorax longispinosus | reverse complement strand
CTTATATGCATGCTGTAACATAATAAATTTGGTTTGTATTCATTAAGTTAAATACATCATGTTATATGCGTGTTTATTATGTTCTATAAAAAATTTAATATATGGCTTGTTTTGAATAAAAAATTATAGTATGGTTTATTCGAATAAAAAACTTTAATATTATTCTATTTCTAGTTGACTTTCCTATAAATACTGTACTCCATTCGTTAATTTTTTCAGGTTTCTCCTATTGCAATGAGTTTAAAAAAATCATGCTACATTTGATTTTTATATGCATATCGTGATATTAGTTCTGTGGAGAGCATTTGCAGCAACTTCATTAAATGATGGTGATTGTGAAATGTATTATTATACTTACTATGTATTTCATGTCCAAATGTTATCTTTGTAAATAAAGACAGACTTTTATAAAATTACAAATAGATAATATAAGTGATACGTCGTAGAGCAATTTTTTAACTTTTTATATAAAAGAAACGTAATCTTTAATTTTAATATATAAATAGATAAATAGAATAGTAGAAGCCTTTCAAATCGCGCGCTATAGCTCCCTATTAATGGCGGACGGTGTCCTAACTCTTACTAGAGGAACTCTAGGTGACGCCGTGCGCCATCATCTCGCGATCAGCCTAGTCCGAGATTCTTCCTGGTGTCTCCGAGAGATGGCGTTACTGCGCCCATTTTTGTAGAGCTCTAAATTATAAGGGTGCAGTCACCATCAACGTATATTAAGTTGGCTTATTAATTATCTTTTCCAATCGTTTGAAAATTATTTGGAGAAATTTGGAAAAAACTTTTTAGAGTTTGGAAAACCATATAATAATAGAAAATCAATGAAAATCAATTATAATAAGCGTATAGAGTTGGCAGACATATAAGTCTAAAAAATTTTTTTTTATCCAATCGCTTCAGAATCATTTGGATAAAGTGTCGAAATATATTTATTGTTTGGAAAACTAGGGGAGACCGGGGCTAAGCCGACACTATTTTTTCAAAGGCAATTTTTAATATTTAATTAAAATTTTTAGGCAAATTCAATGATATATATTTAAAGAGTGTTTCTTCAGGTACAAAATTGATTCAGGAAGTTTTGCTGTACGTCGCTTTGTTTTGCCGCCAGGAAAGGAAAAGTGACGCGAAGACAAATTTTCGAATTGAAAAATGACGGGGCGAACTCGACACCCCGCCGGGGCAAACTCAACACTTTGTTTGATCGACACAATTTGATCTGGAACTTATTTTTTTATTGTTTAAAAATAAAAATACATTGTTTATCAAATAAAAAGACATTGTGTATTAAAAACAAAAAGTCGGAATAAAGTAAACAATTATTTAAAATAATGAGGAAAAAAAAAGATTAAACTTTTAATTATCTTTTTCTGAACTGTCTGAAAAACAATTTATACACGTAAACTCGCGATCAGATGTGCGCACACATTCGTCGTAAGCCATACGGTTGCATAAGATGCATTGTTTGTTATTAGAAGCTAATGAAATGTTTTCCGAATACACGCAACAGATGTTCCTTAAATCGTCATCGGAATCGGACGAAACAGTGACCTTTTTTGCGATAATGTCACTTTAGGTTAGTGTCGTCTTTGCCCCGGTGGCGTCGTGTCGACTTAGCCCCGAACGTCGTTTTTTACTTTTGTTACTCCAAAAATATATAAATTTTGAAAATATGCAAAAATTATTATCGGATTCGTATAAAGCATCGAATTTCCCATCAAAATCACTTAGCGGTAGATTCGCAAGAGTAAAGCTCGATGAAAGAGTAGACATTTTTAAGAGATCAGAAAAATTACTTTTCACTATCAAAAACACTTATGTCGCGTTAAAAATTACACTATAACTCAGAATGTTACCAAATTCCGTTGATAATACTGGCACATAAAGACGTATTTACAGTAGCAAAGGCAAGTTTCTACGATAGATTTAAATTGGCAAAAAGCCTAGTGTCAAGTTCGCCCCGCTGTCGGCTTAGCCCCGGTCTCCCCTACTCTATTTTAATAAAAATTAATTAACAAGTTAACGATTTCTTTTCATCAATATTGAATTTTAAATAAGGATATGTTTCCTATTTTACAGCTTTTTAGGCTGGCTTAGAGCTGCAAAGCTGCTTAGGAACGATTTTTCCCAAATTTTAGCCAAATTAATTAACGAATCTCATTAAACTTATGCTCGTTTTAATCAGTAATATCAGCCGCAAGCCGGTACATAGCCGGATTTTCCATTTTGGCTCTTAAAAAATTTATAATAAATAAAATACGGACTCGCAGCTAAGCAACCTGACAGAAGTCAGTATATAGTGTTACTCCTGTCGACCCTTAATATCCTTAAAAATATTTTAAACTTTTTTTTCAAATTAATTAAATTACCAACCGCAGTTGGCTTGCTTCGGTCATTTTAATATTTTGCTAATAATTATTAGTAGCATTGTTTTTTGAATCATATATCAATCGCGAAACGTGCCGCGACGAATCGACTTTGAATTACGCTTCGTTTGTCTTACGATTGTTACCGTCCAAACGCGATTATTATGCTAAGATTTACTCTCTGTGATCACCCTTTGCGAACCTTTGCTCGCTGTGCGTTAAAAGTTCCGCTCGAGATCTCAGGATCTGTTTCCGTGCGCTACCAGCGAGGGAAACCAACGAGACTTCAGGTTCCAAATTTCTTTCCTCGAAGCGCAATTACGTTAAGCGATTGTCAGGTATTGATCAATATATCGTAATTAAAGCAGGAATCCTGGAGTGACGGCAATAATGGCCGATATTTAATTATAGGTGTATGATTTTCTTCGAATTGACTTTACAGATTTGAAATCCCTTTATTAACACGTACATACAGAAATGATGGGTGGAGTGATAAATTGAAGACTAAAAACTTAAAAGAATTTGAAAAATTATATTTGATACTATACTCGGTGTACCTAACCTTTTGTACCTTGAGCTGTCACTTCATGGAAACTTTCGTTTAATATACGAATTATATAACTTAATTACGTGTACAAATCGAAAGTACCCCACTAATCGGACTAGATCAAAGAACAACGTTGGATCATTAAAACTAAGATTAAAAGCCTAATAAGAAAGATTTTTATTAATCGCAGATTTTATGCATGTACACACACGCAGTGTACATGCGGCGTTGCAATCTGGTAAGGATACAGATATCTCGTTGGATAAGGGTAGAATGATAAAAATAATCGATATTTTTATTTCCGCTTAGATGAGAGGGCGTTTTCCCGTCAGAGTTCGGCCGTCACTCCATTGTAACAGCTACTATAAATTATTTGGAATATAATCGTTAATTAGCTTACATTAATCATATTTTGGAACAATCACTGCAAATCAGTGTGTTAACTGAAACTCTTCTTACACACATTTAACACGGTTGAACGTATTAACTTTTAATTTAATACGATACGTGTTAATTTAACACGCTACAAAATATGTAAAACGAGCTTCAGGCAAATCATTATTTAGACGTTTATGCGTGTAGAAATAACACACTTGGATTTACATAGTGATAAAGACGATATGTTTATTTCAATTGCAGCTATCAAGTATAGGTGTAGAAACGAGAAACGGAACGGTAATTGCACTTTGTATAAATATAAACTGTTTAATCTATTTAGCTTGTATTATTCGGTGCTGAAATTGTTAATAAAAGTGACAAACGTACAAAAATATTTCACACGTAAAAACGTCCGAAATTTTTGTTTCTACAAAATCGAGTCGCATTTATATTTAAAGTTATTTTTTTAACGGTTAATTACGACGGATTAAAAATGTACGCGCGCACGAGCCATATCGTCCGCGTCAAAAATGACAAAAATACAATAAAACTTTTCAACGATCCGCAGCTTTAAATGCAAATCTTTCCCACGCTAAACAGACGCGTCATCATCCTTTTAAATTCAAGTGAACGAACACGATTCGAAAAACAACGATACCTCCGACCAGGCGACGCATCGCAAATGTTTCGAGCAAAAAACTAATCGTGACGAACAACTCGAACAAGAAAAGTTTCCCGCGCTTTTGGCGCGAACGATACGCGCCGGCGGCTTTTCGCGGCTTTTCCTCGGGCGCGCTCGGCCGCGTCCGCCGGCGCTCTGCTTGGCGGGCAGTTCGTTCGTTCACGCGGCGCGCTCTGTTTCCAGTTTACAATCGGCGCCTAGATGAGTCGTGTCATCCCGCTCACGGCTGGGTCCGATTTTCTCGCGCGACACGCGGAAGTGAACCCCGTGCCGGAGTGCATCACATTCTCCCTTGTATGTTCTCCGCGACAATGGTGAGGCCTGAAGGTCGTCGTGAATTCGCGAATCGCGTTTAAAGTCGCCGGCGAACGGCGAGAAGTTGGCCGGCGAGTGACAGTGCGCCGACGGCGACGGAGCGACTTGGATCATCGGAAGTGAAGGTACATACCTCTGTTCTTCTCAATTAAATTCTTCTCTCGTCCACGTTTCGGCCACCGGACACGCTCGGCTTTAATTAATACGCGAGTTGACTCTCGATATCTCGTTTATTGCGCATCATTAGCAGACCTTCGTGTGCCCTGAAACTATATATAATGACATAATGCGGTCGCTTATGATGAATAAAACATTTATAACGGATGACGGTATGTGCCATGATAATATCATTATATGTTGATTGTTAGTTTTTATCATCATATTCGACAAAATGAATTTTTGATCAAAGACTTGCCTTCCACTTCCGGAACTTTTATCTTCGTAGTTTCGTACATTTTTAAAGCCCGCGTGAAAATTTCTGTTCTTCAGATCTACGGATACTTTATTTTTAGTGCTACACTTCTTCTATTGTATTTCACGACAGATGAGGTATGTTATCGTGTTAAGTACATCTTTTATTGAATTTTCGTATCGTGCATACACCTGTTGATTCCCAGTTCCGCAAATCTCTAAAAATTTTTCTACATTTCTCTCAAGTGATCGACATCCGCGAATATATAAGTTCTCCCACAATTCGCGCCGTAATTTCTGTAATCGGCTTCGTTACGGAACGAACGCGCGCCCATCTCGAGCTTCTCTCAACGAAGTTAATACTCTCGTCCGTGATTACAAAAATATGGATTAAATCACGTCTCTTTTGATTAAAAACAGATTTTTGCTTTCTTACATGTTAAAGGGGTTCTTCGATCGTAACAAAAAAGAATAATATTCGATTGGAGATATTTTTATAGGAGTCTTTCTCGAAATCTTTCTTCCGTTAAGAAGATTTTTTTATTAGCATCTTGCACGCTCTGCGCTGTAAGATGATATGTAAAATTAATAAACGCTACTTCTTCAGTGGGAAAATATTTGATCGTAATTCGAGTTGATTGCTAAACGGGTCATCGTTCGTTCATCTTTCCCGATATGTTTGCCTCTTTATAGAAACTTGGCTCGCGCGCGCGGAGAAATTCATTTTTCTGGGCAAAGTGCAGAGTCGTGCGGACCGGTAGCAAAAGTATATATATTTTACATATGTATTACGCGTCTATTTCGGGGCGGACGCATCGAAGATTAATCGTGACGGCTGAATTTCATTGTGCGCAAATCGCGAAATCTGAATTTGAGCACGCCACGACAGAGATTCTCTCTTGTCGTTATTTACTGAGGAAAATATAATGGAATACGCGCGGAAGGATCTCGGAGAGAGGTTCGCGAATTGTGTGCATAAAATGCGAATTGTATTTTCGCTTCGTACGTACTTTTACGTCTGAACGAGCGCTTCTGCCTCCACCTACGCCTCACTCTTATTTGCACAACTCAATATTTTAACGGTTGCGAGATATCGCAAAAAAGAAGCGTTATCTGAAACGCAGGAAGAGTTTCCTGGCTAGAGCGCTGACTGGAGTACGCTTCGACGATTAATAGATTAGATTTCGGTATATTCTTAAAATAACTTAGAAAATTGCCTGTCACGTGTGGACAACTTTTGAGAGGAGTAAAAACGGCTTTAGCTCTACAATGGACCAAAGTCTAGGAATACCACTACCACAAGTGTGACAACTTTTGAGCTGACACAGCAGACGAAGTCCAAATTTCTTTCATTCAAACAACTAAAGCCATTGCTAAGAGATACGAAATTTTTGATAATTTATTCAACAAACTTATTTTACTGCTATTATATAGTAAATGTGTTAAAAGGTACGATGAACAGATATATATATACTGTTCATTTTCTAAATAAACAATCTAAAAGAATGATTTAACAAGATAATTATTCTTTTCGAGAAAAGAAGATTTCGATACTACATGGAACGTGTAATATAATTAAAATTTTCTCCAATAGTTTCTAAAACAAATAAAATAATTTATCAAGAAAATTAGTAAATTTGAAAAACAAGTAAAAAATAGTTCTAAAAAAAATTAAACAAATATGCGTAGCGTACACGTAATTGCGCGCTAGATACAGTAAAATATTTAAATAAATTTAATTTAGTAATAAAAATCATTTTTTTTTGAAAATCATAAAATTAATAAAAATTATATCGTTGACATATAAACGCAATACGCAATATTATCAATGATAATAATAATATTCTCGGATTAAAAAAAATCTCTGCTAAAAAATTTATATATAAACCATATTGAGTTTCTTTACAGATACATTACTTTAAAACAATTTCGCACGTAACGACGCATACTCGCAGCGAAAATGGCATAAGATGATATTAATGTAGGATCAATTTCCGAACGAGACCTCCCTGTCCTTTACCGCTAGATCGAAAATGACACGCCGGGGAGTATCCTTCGTTTGCCCTAATTTCGCTTCCTGCCGGCCTTGCTGAATGTATTACACCTACAGCTGTAAGTCGATTTATATCAGCGAACAAGTATCACGTGCCCCATGTAAGCTTGTGCACTTATTTATGGGATTGACATTGAATAGCCTACTTGCACACGCGTCTATCGACAGAACGGGAAAAAATTTAAAAAAAAAGAGAAAGCGAGAGAAACCAGAAGAAAGAAAGGATCGAGTCAGAAGGCGAAAAGGTCGACACGATCTTTCATAAACGATGGAAATCTCGCGACTGTCAATATTTTCTGCACTGAAATAAGTAAATTAAGAGAAAAATCGAGACAGAATAATTTATCCCCAGTGAAATTGAACACCAATCTTCCAAAATGGAAACTGAATATTTGCGTATTAATTTTCTTTCAGGTAGACAAAAATTTTCGAGAGAGAGGTAACATTTCATTCCTTATTATTTTGAAGCAAGAATTTCACGCAGTTTGCGATAATTATCGTCTATTAATATTATATTGCGTAATAATGGTGATTTTCATTGACAAATTATTAAGCGTTAAAAAAATTACTCTGTATATTTTCTCAAGGTTTCGACTGTAACTGAACGCTGTTAAGTACTCGAAACGCAAAACAAACTGTTTTCGTCATGCATAGTTATGTTCAAGTAAACGTTGCATAGGTATTTTATTTAAATTCTCCTACAGCAGTTTTCTAGTGCGTCTTAAAATCTTTTTCTAGCTTTGTTTTTCTAGCGTTTGACATTATTAACAATTATGTACTATGAGTTTATTCACAATGAAGCACGTGTAATTCGATTAATTTTAAATATAACTTCTTGTCTCTCTTGTCGTGTTTAGACACTTTTAACGCGGTCTACTCGATTATATAATCTTAATATAGTGATACGATACAAATTCTACGATAAAAAGTCTTTCATCACTGTTAAACTAGTAGTGTCAAATTAGTCGCCACTGCTCCTACTCAACATGTCGTTAATTAAACTAAAACAATGTTAATTTTACTAAACCAATGAAGTTAAAATAACACCGTTTGTGTTAAAATAATACATTTCGACACACGCAGTAGTTAGAAAATGTTATTTAACTCAAGGTGTAGGTTTAAATTTCATCTTTTAATATTTAACAGTGATATATAAAAGCAGTTTATAATTTTATAATAAATCTTAAAAAGATATGGGTAGAAAATGTCATTAAAATAACTCCTATGAAGAGAACTTATAATATAATGAAAACGTATCAAAGCTGAAGACTATACAAATGCAGTAGCAAAACTTCCATGGAATTTATTATATGGTCAAGTTAGCGACTTGGTAGTGTAAGAACATTATTATGATTTGTTATCTCTCGTAACGATGTGTACTTGAATCGCTATACTATATGATCATTGTCCTTACTCCCAGGTTTTATGTCTTTTTCTTTTTTAGAAAACAACCCATAACTACCCGATGTTACTGTAGGAAATATTACGATGAAACGAGTCGGATAAAATTGATGTTAAAGATTATTTCTAAGGAGACGCTTTCATTTTGTTTCGTTACACGCTGCTCAGACGGTCCGAGAAATGTATTAAAATATGACGAGAAGACTTGAGAATTCCGCAAATGAATGCTAGATCTATTCTTGACGCGACATGACGTTGTGTCGAGCAGAAGCTCGCAATGTGTCGGTATCACACCCGTTTACCATGTTACTTCGTGTCCCTTCTAAATAAATGTTATTAACCACTTAATCCAATCCATTTAATCCACTAAGCCAATTCGAACGACTTCCGCAATGAGTTTTTTTTTACCACGACGCTTATCCTCGAATCGGCAGGTGAAAAGTCTCTTCAGACGATTATCGAAATTGAGAATAAAACGAGAGGTTGGAAGAAATTAGAACGATGTTACAACTCAAGTGCGGAATGAGGAAAAACGCGAAATTCTCGAGTTCATTAAGCGGGTACAATGCGCTCCATTTTATTAAGAGGCCAGGGACAAGAGGTGAATCAACTGTCTTGAAGACGAACGGAAGGAACAACAATGAAGCTTGCGAGCTAAATGAGAGTGGGAGAGCTTCGGAATGATCGCGATAGAACCCTTTCAACTTTACGAAACAGATCTAAAGTGCTCTCGAATTTCGAACAAAGCGAGGAGGATTAAGTAGCGGCTCCGTCTACTGCTCCCAGGCGTTTGATATTCATAGATATTCTCGGCGAACGGTTTAGTTCCCTTGATTGCCGAGATGTTTATCTACTTGGTATTTATTGAAACGCACCGCTTAACCCTTTGAAGAGCACATATTTAATATTTGTCGAGCTTAATATTTATTATTTAGCTCTGATCGTTTAACTTTTCGAGCAGCACATGTTTGACGTTTTACCTATATGTAACCGTCAACAGTAATCGATATTTTTATAATTTCCACGACTTACTCGTAGTTTTATTTATATTAACAAAATAATGTAACAAATGATAATTTAATAATCGATAAAATGTAAAAAATGAGGTACCTAGAGATGATTTATATTTATTATTAAGTAGTTTGTAAGGGCTGGATATATTTATAAATAATCTGGTAAGAAACCAGATCCTGAGTAATCGACAGTGAACAGGCTAATATAAGTCACTTGAGCGAATGAGATATTCGAGTATCGGAAAACTCGTTTTCCCCATACACGCACTGAGAAAAAAAATTTATTAATCCGAAAAAAATATTTAGTCTAATACGTGCAACTAAACATTTTAGTTAGTTTAACTAAACATTAGTTGAATTAATTAATTCTTTTTTTTTTAATTAAAAAATTTTGATGGTTGACATGAATGCACTATACCTTTTATAGTGCAACTTAATAATTGTTGAAACAACTAATGTTTAGTTAACTAACTAACATGTTTAGTTCTTGGTTTAGTTGCATGTATCGGACTAAATATTTTTTCAGATTAACAAATTTTTTTCTCAATGCGTGAATCAAACTGGTTAACTGGCCCAGAGTTTTTAGTATCTTTGCATTCAAAGTACGTCTTTTCTCTCACAGTATTGTGACTCCCTCTTAAAGGTCGCTCTTCTCGAAACAATAAAATTACCATTTTGCGAAGTGGCCGGCCACTTGAAGCGTCTGCCCCTTTTCCCCGTGATTAAAAGCGAATCGATTGTCTTTGGTGGAAGTATTACGGGTACTTGCACGCGAGGCTGCAGTGTGCCGCGTTCACGCGGTCCGTCCTATAAATATAAATTTATGTCCGACACGTGCTACTTGTTTAGGGGCATAAATCACGGGCGCCACCGACGTTATCGCCGAGTATCTCGCGAATGACGATCAGGTGGCGATGAGCGAAGCTTATCTGGTCCGCTACTGCCGGAGGAGGATGGAATCATGGAACGGCGACATAAATTGCAAATCGTACGGCGCACAGGAATGAAAAACGTAACCGAGATACCGTTGAATCGGCGCGGGAAAGACGGCGTGGGTCAATTTGCATGCAAATCTTTTCTCTTTTTGTCGCAGTTTTTTTAAATTTTTTTTTCTATCTCGCCGCAGGACTTTGATAAGCTGCTGCTGCATCTCGTATCCGTTGACTGATGCAAATTAATCGAATAACTGCTAAAATAGTCATTTACATAGAGATTTCTCTCCGCCAGTTGAATTACCAGCTTTATATAGCAATTGCGACTATACAAAGAGACTACAGCGATTTTCTTTTGTTGCGATTTTCTCGTTAACATCAGCCCTTGGTAAGCGAGAAACATAAAAAAACATTTCAACTACATTGCAGCAACGTTGTAATGTTAATTAATGCAATATAGTTGAAATGTTTCTTGATGGTTCTTGCTTACTGGATCCATATTCGTGTGCAAGGAAATTGAACAACGCGATATAATAAGTAATATTATTTAGTTTACATATTCGAGAATTGACGTTATAGCTTCTAATATAAAAAAGATAATTTCCGTGGTATGGATAAAAATATCTTAGCATTGGAATTATCATATTTGCATAACAAATTGATTTTTACCTATATTTAAAAACGTAGAAGCAGCTAACAGGAGTCAGCGGTCTTAAATTTTGCAGTGTTCTGCCAGTTGATAAAAAGATTTCTGTCAACCATGTATACGCGACAGGAAAATTTACGCGTCAGAATTTCGTAAAGTTAGATTCGCTTACATCTCAACAAGAGGAACAAGACATGAGAAAGCGTAAAGTTCTTATAAACTTCAAGCCGATTTTGTGAAACTTTCTATATTCATTTCGGAAGCGAACACTCGCGTGACAGATTACTGTCTTTATCGGAACTAAATTTGAAAATGTGAAAAGACCACGTGTTTCCTCGTATACGTGTACGTTTCCCACGTATGTCGCGACAAATAACAGCTTCGCGATCGGCGCGGACGTACAATATTGCGCACGAAAATAAAATGCTCGCTTTTCTCCACGTGTCCGTTCGGATTGCGCCACATTCATGTGGCGGAAAAGGGTAAAACGGGGCGCGGGCCCGTTGCCAGCTGGCCCGGAACGGCCGTTCGATGACAGAAATCAGCGTGGCCGAAATAACGGGCTGGTGTGTCTGCCGACACGAAGTTACGCGATGAGACGAAGTAACCGAATTACTTTCGCGAGAGCCGAATTATACCTTCCGCGTTATGCTCATACATATGCGTATACATATACACATGTTAAAGACCATATAGTCTTGTATATAAGTCTTTAGAATTCTGGCCTATTATCTATCGATCTACTGTTCGCAGTTGATAGCCTTAAATTAAAATCGCCGTCACCAGGATGGGATTCGCGCCGTTTAATCAACGACGACATTCGCCCTTATCGCGGCGAAACATCAATGGAAATAAAAATAATACTGCTTAGGTTTTTTCGAGATTTTTGGAGATACAAAGATTACGTCCACCACTTGTTACTTAGGTTTTTTCGAGGTATAATACTACTACTTTGTTTTTTTTTTCGAGGTGAAGATACTACTGTTTAGGTTTTTTCGAGATTTTTCAAGATACAAAGATTTCGTCTACCACTTGTTACTTAGATTTTTTTAAGGTATAACTGTTTTTTTTTTCGAGGTAACAACATATACACTACTATGCGTGTACTTGGCGCCTTTCTTTACCTTTTTTTTAAAAAAGGTAATTTTGTACAGATATCACGCCTTTTTGTAGTATTACGCATTGTATAAACAATATGTACAGGGTGTTATTTCGAGGTATAATACTACCACTTTGTTTTTTTCGAGGTAACAACATAATACATATATACTACTATGCGTGTACTTGGCGCATTTCTTTACCTTTTTTTTGAAAAAGGTAATTTTGTACGGATATCACGCCTTTTTGTAGTGTCATATAAGACGTCGGCGTTAGAAGTAGATAGAAGAAGAAGTATCTTAATAAAAAATTTTCACATTTGGACTTTGCGTCGCAATATCCGCTCGTAGGGCACGGAGCGGGATATTATAAGAGAAACCCCCCCCCTCCTAATTGGACCCCAAGCTATCGATCAAGCCTACTTAGAACTTAATCCGTTCACTCGTTATTGAGATCTCAACATCTCGGGTACTCGCAACCCGTCGCGTCGCGTAAAAGAGTCACGGTCGGTCTCGCTCCGCGTGTACTTGGCGCGAGACACTACCGTGTCTCTTGATTCTGCCGCTAGGAAATTTTTAAGTCGATTCTTATGAATCAAGCTTGAATTCGATGTCTAGGTGTCCCAGGTTGCCGATGACGAGGTTCACATAATGCGCTTCATAGTTTTCGGTATTCAGGTGTATTAATACCTTGAATTCGATGTCCACGTGTTCCAGGTTGCTGATGTCGGGTTCCAGATAGTGCGCTCTATAGTTTTCGGTGTCCAGGTATAATAATACGTTGAATTTGATGTCTAGGTGTCCCACGTTTCCGATGACGAGGTCCACATAGTGCGCTCCGTAGTTTTCGGTGTCTACGTGTATTAATACCTCGAATTCGATATCTACGTGTCCTACATTCAGATTTAAAGTTATTAATACACCTAGACCCCCAAAACTACAAAGCGCACTATGTGGACCTTGTCATCGGCAACCTGGGACACGTAGACATTGAATTCGAGGTATTATTACATCTAGACACCGAAAACTACGGAGCGCGCTATCTGGACCTCGTCATCAGCAACCTGAGACACCTAGACATCAATTTCAAGATATTAATACACGTAGACACCAACAACTACAGAGCGCACTATGTGGACCTCGTCATCTGCAACCTGGGACACCTAGACATCAAATTCAAGGTATTAATACACGTAGACACCGAAAACTACGGAGCTCACTATCTAGACATTGTCATCGGCAACCTGGGACACCTAGACATTGCATTCAACGTATTATTACACCTGGATACCGAAAACTACGAAGCGCACTATGTGGACCTCGTCATCGCCAACCTGGGACACCTAGACATCGAATTCAACGTACGATTACACCTGGACACCGAAAACTATGAAGCGCACTATCTGGATCCCGTCATCAGCAACCTGGGACACGTGGACATCGAATTCAAGATATTAATACACGTAGACACCGAAAACTACGGAGCGCACTATGTGGACCTCGTCATCGGCAACCTGGGACACGTAGACATCGAATTCAACGTACGATTACACCTGGACACCGAAAACTATGAAGCGCACTATCTGGACCTCGTCATCGGCAACCTGGGATACCTAGACATCGAATTCAAGCTTGATTCATAAGAATCGACTTAAAAATTCCCTAGCGGCACTTTCTGCCAAGCGTAGAGAACCTTCTTTTCCGTTGACTTAATATATATTATATCAAGCTTGATTCATAAGAATCGACTTAAAAATTCCCTAGCGGCACTTTCTGCCAAGCGTAGAGAACCTTCTTTTCCGTTGACTCAATATTATATTATATATTACCTAATTTACCTAAATAGAAATCTTCCTCCTGACCGATAAGTCTATCGACCTAATTTCGAAATACGCGCGCGATATCGAAACTGGCGATACCTGCGCCGCCAGCGTCGAAAAAGTGAAAGGGACGTTTCTCTGATAATCATAATAATATTGAGACGTCGGCGTTAGGAGGAGGAGGAGGAGTATCTTAAAAATAAATTTTCCCATTTGGACTTTGCGTCGCAATATCTCCGCTCGTAGGGCACGTAGCGGAATATTATGAGAGAAACCCCCCCCTAATTGGACCCCAAGCTATCGATCAAGCCTACTTAGAACTTGATCCGTTCACTCGTTATCGAGATCTCAACATCTCGGGTACTCGCAACCCGTCGCGTCGCGTAAAAGAGTCACGGTCGGTCTCGCTCCGCGTGTACTTGGCGCGAGACACTACCGTGTCTCTTGATCTGTGCACTCGTGCGATTATACTATACATTAGTTCATTTACGCAGAAATCTCTATCGTCAAACGAAATATTTATGAAAAGATTCTAAATGATAAATTTAAAATTAAGTTTTTCTCACTGTATTTTATGCATGAAAAAATGCATGGCATTAGAAAATGAACAATGGCACGCGCACTAATTATTTAAAAAATTAATTAAAAAAGGATACTAAATGTTTCGATCCATGTTAGGTGGATTTTTGATGATTTAGTGAGACAGAAAGCATTACCTGTAAGGAAACGGACAGAGTTGTAACGTAAGTAAAATACTGCAAGTATAGAGAACGATGAGATAACTAGATAAATTGAGAATGTAATATAAACTTCTCTGTAGAAGAAAATATTCCCGTTCGATTGTAACCCGATATGAAATAGGTTTTATATCTGTAAAAATCGCGGGCGTTTCTTTGGATGAAGGACATGTTCTGCTAATAATTTGATCATTTCGAATGATTCTCACGTAGAGATTCGTTACCAATGGATTATTTCCAATGGCGGGGACGAGCACGCAGAGCCTCGCTAACGGAATTATCGCGGGATTTTCGATAACGCTTCTCTGATTGTATTAGGAAGTTCGGTTAATTGTGCGCGACGCTTTTTCAATCCCTTCATTTTCTTCATTATTGGTTTCCTCGCTTCTCGTCGAATAAACCATTTTCTTCGATTCATTGCGCTCTAATCTATGTTTAATAACGGCTCCGCGTTTTGCAATCATCAATTATCGGAGTCCTTCGTTCTGTTTATAATGAATATGGATAGCCTTGCAATAGAGAAATAGATACGAGAAAAATAGACTTAAAGTAAATAATAAGTAGACATATGCATCTGGATACTATATTATATAAATACTATGCATCTAGATGCTATTACATATAGTTCCAGAAATACTAATAAAATAGGAAAGGTCAAGGGCGAATTATTCGACGTTTTATTAAGGTCCGACGACTTCATTACGTGAGTAAACACAATTTGTCTGTAATTTAACAAACGCAATTCACTGAAGCAATTTATCACGAGCAACAGTTCATATCTTCGTGCGTACTTAGAGTCGTATTTCCGGTTTCATAATTGTAATTTTCTCGAGTATCGTAGCAGGTATGCTAACTTTTCGCATATGTCATTCTGATTAGTGCCGCTAACAATGTAAATTATTGTAATTTTATCGCGCGTATATATATAAGATGAAAATGTAAACGTACAAGTGCACGAAGAATTCTATACATAAAAACTGTAACTAATAAATCTATCTGTATTTAATAAATATTTCATTAATATCAAGACAAAGAGATAGCTATTTATTAGATAGCTTTATTGTGACGTCGATGTACATACATACGAAATATCATAAATCGATTCTGTTAGCGACTTATATTCTATCAAGCATATACTTTTATGACTACGTTGTATAATGAGACAAACAGATAAAATTAATTTCCAGCAATATTATGTGTGTGTGTATATGGGGCATTCCACGCCAATTCGCGAGGGGTCAAACTTCGACCTTTTTATTTTTGATGGCGGCTCGTTTTTTAGCAGGTCTTTACGAGTGCTATACCCATGTAAGAGCGTTTCTATAATAAATGTAGCGTTTCCGAAATAGAGCCTGCGCAAAATGAAAACTGTAAGATTTTCAATGAATTTTTTCGCCTATTAGACAACGTCTAAGAAAAAAATTCATTCAACATAAAATATGCTATTTCGATCATATTAAAAAAAAAATTACTCAAAATTTTTATAATAATATTGTTAAACAAATAGAGTAAAAAAACACAAAAAATTTGAATATCTCAAAAACCCCATTTTCTATTTTTTTGAAATTTATAAGGAATATTCTGGGGAGTATTAGAAAAATTTTAAGACCGGTCCGAAGTTGCGCAGAAAATTTGGGAATTTTTTATAGATTTTTTTGTAAGGCAGACAGAGGTACCATGCACGGAGAGAATTTTCTCTTAAAATTTACCCTGAAATTATAGGTAGTTGTGGGACATGTATCACCAAGAATTTTATGCGAGCTATTCTGATTAATATTTATCATAATAAAAAATATTAATATATCCATTACATTAAAATATAAAATATGTTTGATTAATTTGGTAATTGTGTACATGGAGAGGGTCACCTTGGATGACCTTGATAGTTTAGTATGTTGTCAAGGTCACCCTGTTGAGTGACTTTTAGAAGGTTTCAGCCCGTGCTCGTTGTTTATTCACAAGTTATTAATAACAAAACGGACACAGTAACAACTGTGCCGCAAACAACAACGTAGAACTACGTCAACTGTCACTATTTCATGTTAAAGTATTCAGCGAAGGAAAGTAGACGTAGGGCTACGTCAACTGTCACTATTATTCAGCGAAAGACAGTTAAAATTTTATATTTTAATGTAATAGATACTAATATTTTTTATTTACTACGACGATATAGCGACGACGGTCGCTATTTGACAGCTTCTCGGAAGACCGTTGGCGTATCTGACGAGAAGCTGAGATTCCATTTCCGACGTAGAAAATCGAATTATCAAATACAGCGAAGAGCGGCGGCACTGCAGCTTTGGATCGCAAATACATTGCGGCTGCGTCCGTAATGCATTTCCCAAGCGAGCGATATTATACGAAAGAAAAACGAGAGAAAAATCATTTGGGCATAATAACGTAGTGGACATCGAATTAACCTGCAGTCTCGAGGCACGTTTAACGGAGCTCGCTAATGATATAAAAAACCCGCGGATAAAATCAAACACCGTACAAATGCTTTTTGCGCGGTCTTCGCAATCCGCAACTGCAATTTTCAATCTATGTGTATGTGTAGAGCATTTCGCAAGTATGTGCGATCATCTACAGAAAAAAACTCGGGAGGTGAGAACTCCTCTTGACTTCTTCTCCGGTCTTGATATCGGTAAAAAAAAACCTATTCGAGTATAGTTTTCCTTTGATATCGATAGAGGCGAGAGACAAGTAAATTTGATTATTAAAGAAGAACTTGTGTGGGCAGAATTTCTGTCAAGGAAAAATTGAATTCACCGCAAAGTAGGTATGTGGTCGACGGGAAGCGTATACGGACTCACGGGATACCCCGCGCTACATCAGCGGGTACATTAACTGCGTCAACTACCACCGTTCTACCAAATTCAATTTTAAAGCTTTTCGCGACCGGCGCTCGAATTAAGCCCTTCTGGTCCCGCGTTGCACGGTTTTATTTCCCGCGGCTGCGGGAAACGTGACGGAATAACGCAAGCGAAGTTCAACAGAAAGCCCATACCCGCCCACGCTGCATTCTCCAATCAATTGAATAACCGTACATTCTCTAATGGCTCGCGAAAAAGATATTCCGACGCGTAAAAAGATATTCTGTTTTTTACATAATAAAAAAGAATAAATAAAATATTTCCCGATTTATTATATTTCCCGATCAAACTAGATGAGATATTTTATACATTGAATTGGAGCGAATACGTAAATTGATTCATGACATTGTCAACCCAAAAGCGAGATTTGTAAATTGTTAAATATTAAGCATGACATCCATTTATCACATAGCATCTAAGCATGGCATAAACTCTAAATAAAATATCTCAACAATTTTTCCCGCATACGACTGTCAGCTGCGCGAACATTTTACTGTAATATGCAAATAGCGTGCAATACGACTTCTGCAGTATACCAAGAAATGACCCCGCAAAAGCAGAATTCTGCGTAAAGGTATTTATATCTATAAAAACTTATCTTTTTAACAAAAGATATAAAAAAAGCGTCAAGTACATGCGTCTGTCGGAACATTGTTGTACATATCTATAAAAAGTGCTGTCATACATAAAAACCTTTGGAAAAAAGCTATTGTATATTTTTAATATTTTGTATTATATATTTTAAATCTTTAAAAAAAAGCTATTGTATATTTTTAATTCAATATTTTGTTCCACTAAATATTTCAAGCTTTTAAAATATTTAATATTTTTCAGAATTGACAAGGAAAATTATTCTCAATTGCAGAAAAAAAGAGCTGGATGAAGCGGATGCAAATAAAAATTGCATTTTAAGAAAAATTCATTTAAGACTTTTATACCTTAATTTTTTAAATAAAACTATTTTATGCTAAAATTAAAGAATTGCCTTAAAAATAATAATTATAGAAATGTATCATTTTTTTCAATATGTGATTTTATGCTTATTCACCATTTTTTTCGATCTTTGTATGCCTAAGAGCCAAAGCACATAACATAGCGTACCGATATACGATGGTCGTAGCCCTCGACCTAACAAATCAGGATACGCCAAAGCTTGTGCGTTACTTACGTCCACGACTACGACTGTCATATGTGCTTTGGTCCTTATTATCATGAATTATTGTATGTGATCATAAAATAAAAAATTCTGATCGCATTATTTAAGCACAAAAACCCAATCACGTATGTAGCACATTTTGCATATGTTGCCTAAAATTAAATATGACATATAAAAGAGAATAGAACAGCAGGTGTTCTGCAAATAGTCACACGTCAACAATGTGTCAGAGTGAGCACATTTTTAAATTTAACGACAGTCAATGTTTCCACATCGACAAATATCATGTGCTAGTTCCAGTATTAAATTATTTATATAATTAATCTCCAGCAATATATATATATATATGAGGCATTTCACGCCAATTCGCGAGAGGTCAAACCTCGACCTTTTTATTTTGGATGGTGGCTCGTTTTTTAGCAGGTCTTTACGAGTACTATACCCATGTAAGAGCGTTTCTATAATAAATGTAGCGTTTCCGAAATAGAGCCTGCGAGGACTGCAAGATCTTCAATAAATTTTTTTACCTATTAGACAACGTCTAAGAAAAAAATTCATTCAACATAAAATACGCTATTTCGATCATATTAAAAAAAAAATTACTTAAAATTTTTATAATAATATTGTTAAACAAATACAGTAAAAAGACACAAAAAAATTTGATTATCTCAAAAACCTCATTTTCAATTTTTTGAAATTTATAAAGAATATTCTGGGGAGTATTAGAAAAATTTTAAGATTGGTCCGAAGTTGCGCAGAAAATTTGGAAATTTTTTATAGTTTTTTTTATAAGGCAGACAGAGGTACCATGCACGGAGAGAATTTTCTCTTAAAATTTACCCTGAAATTATGGTAGTTGTGGAACAACATGTACCACCAAGAATTTTATGCGAGCTATTCTGATTAATATCTACCATAATTTAAAAACCTTTTACTCTTTTGTTTGTCTTTAATATAACTATATATGTATATTATAACTCATTGATTGCTATTTAATATGTATTTGATACTTATTAATTCTTTTCTAACTATATATGGATATGAAAATTATACGCGTCTATTAAAAAAATGTTATTTTATTGTATTTATTGACAAAACTATTCTCTTATCTACATTTATAATTTATTTTATTTATGCGACACTGAATAGGGTCTGAACCAAAGATCGAAACTTATGTCATTTGTAATTTATTTTTCGCTTCACCACCGGCGTTTGCTCTCATTTGCCTTTTATTTTTTTTGTATTTATTAAGTTAAATGTATATTTTGAGAGCTTATCTTGTTGTTTTTTTTGGATATAGAAAATGTTACTTTTTCTTGCAATTATTTGGAAAAATATCTGTTTTTACAATATCGAAGACAACATCACGTATTTTAATGAAATACATTTGATGTTATTGATTCACAAATTTATATGTAATAATAAAACGAACAATTTTCCTCTCTATATACGCGGTTGTTACAAAAGAAAATACTGTTCCGTAAGCAAAATACTGCATGAGTTAATAATACGTCATATAAAATGTTATTCAGTATTATTAACAAATATGATGCATGGTTTCAAAAGTGGAAATAGACGATGTTTGGCACTACCTTTCAATATTCCAGCGATCGCGACACAATTCTTCATTTGATCGCGTTCAAGTAAGCTTCTCTGTAAGCGGGGTTCGATGCACAATGTCGAGCATAGTGAATTGGAAACATTCGCACCAGGAAAACCACGCAGTTTATGTGGTTTTCCTGACGCGCACGTTTATTACGTGCGAAGCTGTATTTAAAGCACGCGAACTATTCTATTTGAGGAGTTCGACGTGAGATATGCGGTCGCGCTGTTAAACGAAATGTGATATTTATTGAAGTTTCACTTGAGAGTACTTTAGCAATCGGTCTTACTTCGCGGGCAATATCTCAGGTATACGTTTTGTACGTTTTGCATGGATGTACGGATGTTGGTGCACACGCGCAAGTAAAGCATGCAAAACTGCAACATGGGAACAGTCGATTTTATTTTCACGCCATTTTCGTTCCTTGTAATATGTAATAAAGATCAAGTAGAAAGGTATAAAATAATAATTCGTATAAGAGCGCTAATTGCTTGGAATTTTGGTGGCTGCAGAATGGAAAATTATTGAAGGTTTTTTTTTAATAAAATCTGTGATTAAAAGCTTTTCCTTCTGATATAAATTATTTCTTCAATGAGTTCAAGATTGAAAATTTTTCGTATTGTTATACGTTTCTGAATTCATGGTCCAAAAGGAAACTGGAGTTGAATGCGACACACAATAGCGATTTCAAGATATTTATTACATATAATCTAAATGTAATATTTTTAGTTCCCTCAATCTCGGTTTTATTTTTTTTCTTTCTCTTTAGCATTTAGTTCTGTTTTCGTATAAAAGTTAATTGAAATTTACGGACAATTTAATCATGATCGTCCGCGGAATAAATTTCTTCTCTTCAAAGTGTACTTTCGACGTTAATATTGCAAATATGTTTCTGTTTGATTGTCTTTCAGAAATTATGCGCGTAAACATATGCGCGTGACTGCGGTACGTTTTAGCGGTTGCATCTCGCTGCGTTTATGACGAATCGAACGGCATACATCGATTATCGATCGGAAGACAATCATTAGTTCGTCTGCGTGCGAAACGCGATACGTTTACCATTTAAGGTAGTGCCGTCAGGAACTTGGTCCCCATCAGATACGTCGCGCGTCGAGCTAAAGCTGAAGTTTCGTTAAAGGGACCGTTTATCGTGCTGGTGGGCGAAACAAATAATTCCCTTTCTCAGGAACACAATTGCCGCTGATCTTTATTGATAGCGCCCTTCTCTCTATAGGGGTGAATCTATAAAGAGTACCTCTGGTACAAAGCCTTCCTTTAGCATTTGTAAATGGGATTTTATTGCAGCTGACAATTGGACATTTACGTCAAATTCACTTCTACAAGATTTCTCGGTTTCAGAAAATTAAACGAAATAAATTTAGCGTTTTATGTATTTCTTTCAATATTTCCCAATTAATTTTTTTTAATAACATTTTTCAACAATCATACATTTTTCTATATCTACACTATCGTTCAAAAGTTTGGAAGCACTACTTTTTTAAGAAAAACAAAACAGTGATGCTAATACTTCCAAAGAAAAATGTCAAATCATGACTTGAGTAAAATATAATAATAATTATTTTTATATTTATTATATTTTACTCAAACTATAAAAACTTGTTCTCTTTTTATAACAGAACAATGGCATAGTATTCACTCGGTAAAATTCTTTAAATAATATACTTCGCTTGGAAAATGATTAGAAACAAATATTACTGTGTTGAATAATTAAAACAGATAGTAAAGTTTCTTATATGATATTTTTCTTTGGAAGTATTAGCACCACTGTTTTTTTCCAAAAAAGTATAGTGCTTCCAAACTTTTAAACGGTAATATAAGCCTTGGTAAGCTTTTGCAACAAATCCTCCAAATAATAATAAGATGAATGATCTTATTATTAAGAGATAAGATTTGTAAAAGTTTATACGAGCGTCTTTGATCAAACAGAAGCAAAATATTAAGCTCATTGCGAACTGACGATTTTTGCTTTTTTCAGCGACGACAAATCGCGCTAGGATGAGAACAAGAAAACTCAAACGAAACAATTCGTGTGGCTACTTGGACAGTAGCAGGAAGCTCGGTGAAAGCTCTATCGCGCGTAAAACTTAGGGTCGCCGTATGTCTTACTTTTCATTAAGCGGTTCCACAACTCTGTACATACCTGTCATGCGTCTACGTTCCTTTCGAAATAAAAAGTCCAATTTTCTATAAGAAGTGTGCAAGGAGTTACGACAAACGTAAATTAAAAAATAGATTCTTTTACTCGGCTCCATTCTTTTGATTATGTGTGCGTGTAATGCGTTACCGTGCATTATTTTTTAAAATGTGGCAACCCTAGTAAGACGTAAAGCCGCGTTGTGATAACGAGTATACGAGTTCGCGAGTACGATACATAATTTTCAACGAAAATGGTCCTCGACAATTTCACCGTGATGCCGGTCATCGACGAGTTAGTGGACGACGTCCAGTCGAATAACACCAATATGACGGATTTTCCTGATTACGACATCAACGATTCCTTCAATCTTTTCGATTGGACGGAACTGGCGCCTGTTGTGGTAATCTACACCTTGACTTTCTTCCTCGGATTAATTGGTAAGTTTAATCGAGACTTTTAGATACAAACATGATATTTAATCGAGAATATATCAATACCTTAGAGGTAAAGAATCGTATCTCCAGTTTTTGTCAAAATGGAGTTAAGAGATGTTCTGCCTATACAATCCTTGCCAAATAGCTTTATTCAATAAAAAATTACTAAAATAAAGACTTTGCATGTATGTCAAACAACTCAAAATTTTTTATATGTTAGAAAGGATTACCGTTAACAGTTTGAGTATGATTTTTTGTCATTTAAATAATTAGTATTGTTTAAACAATTAAAAAGTAAAAAAATTTAAGCAAAAAGTTTTAAAACTTAAAATACAATATTAATGATGTATGTTTTACATATAAAAAAAGCTTAAGAAATATCTCACTGTTTTTATTTATATTTACCGCAAAAATGTCGATTCTCCATATTAAGGGATTATGTTAATTTTATCAACTTTAAACTTAAATAACTCTTATAAATCGTTTAGTAAATCACTTACAGTGAATTTTTAATTTAATTTAAAAGAAACATCTGAAAATTTTAGCCATTTCTGAATATATTTGAAATACCTCCAATATATCCTTAAAGTCGTTATAACTCAGCAACCGTTTAGTGGATTTGTTTCAACTTTTTTGCAGCATATCAGGAAGACTAAAAGAACAATCTCACAAATTTTTATCGACTTCTCACTGTTTTTTAAGATATAAGTAGAGCATCCTTAATACATTTTTTAATATAACAATTTAAATTGTATAATGCTAAAGTGTCTTATGTCTATTATTACTCATTTCTAAGATACATGGCAATGTTTAGAAAAAGTCGTATTGAAAATTTTTATCAAAATTAATATATTTCTTTCGACAACAAATTGGCAATTTATACATATAGTTACACGACGTTTCGACCCAGGCTTCGGGTCCTTATTAAGTGGTCTAACAAAAATATAGCATGAGGTCAATAACATTGTCAACATTTAAAAACGAGTAACAGAAATTAATATCTATTTAGTCCGTGTAGAATTAAAAGAGCGAAATAAAAATTCGAAATACCTGATGAGGGAAAGAGAACCATCGCCGACACACTCTCAGTCTAGTGCTCATGAAATTTTGGCCGAAACACCATATGCGCAAGGCTAGAGATTTATAAAGAATAAGTATGATGTCTCAGTAAAAAAGTAAAAAGTAAAAAGGAGTGGTTCTTTACACAGAGAATGTCCAGCGACGGCACCATTTCATATCGGGAAGTCAAGTACAGACTGACGGGTATCGTATATGTTTCAAAATAGAGGAAACAATCGAAGGTTGTCACACGACCGCGGAATACAAACTCTTATATGCTCGAGATAACGTTATCGTAAATGGGATTTAAGTTCTCAGTGTCAGTTTGGAGATTAATGGTATCTGGATATTTTTTTATTAGAATCATTTCCGCGATTTCTCTTTTTTTTGTGTTCTTTTCCCTGGTGTAATATCTCAACCTCGGACCGTTTAAAATCATGGCCAACTCTCTAAATTTTTTGGAGTGAAATTTTCACTCTAAACATGGAGTTACTGACCAGTTCACTCAAAAAGAGTGAATATTCGCTCCAATAGAGTGAATTTATTCACTCTAAGGTAAAAAGAGTTGAGTTTCACTCTGATTTTTAAAGTGAAGTCGTTAGAGTGAAGTTGTCACTCCAATTTTCACTCCAACTTGAAGTGAAATCGCCTTCCCGCTTCCCGCTTCGAGTGAAATCATCACTCCAAACTTCACTCCAACTTGAAGTGAAATCGTCTTCCCGCTTCCCGCTTTCCGCGTGTTCAATTGTTCCCGTGTAGAAATTTGTTAGGGATGGCCTTACATAACATAAGGTCCCGATTATTTACGAATATATTTACGAACACAAAATTTCATAATGATCCGGCACTGGTTTCTGACATTCACCCGACATTAAGAAATATTATATCATATATCTAATTCAAAATTTTATTACTCTTTTTAAACTGAATTTGTTTCTTAAGATGATTTTTGAAAAATTATATATTTGCGCTGGTTGTGATATATGTAGACTATATATAACGCTTACATCAAATTAAGAAGTAGTCTACCACGTAAGGCAGTTGGCTCACGATGCAGAGGTCCCGAGTTCGAATCCCACCAAGGTAAGTGTGTTTTTCAAATACGAGAAAATATTTATAATTATAGACTGCATCTTAAGAAACAAATTTAGTTAAAAAATAGTAATAAAATTTCGAAATAAATAATTTTTTTTATGTCGGGTGAATAATTATTCAGTGAAACATGTCACTCTTTCCAGAGTTGAACAATCACTCCAAGTAAAAAGTGAATAAGCACTCTTTCGCAAAGTGAAAATTCGCTCTATTTAGACT
>NW_027269584.1:0-1706 GCF_030848805.1 Temnothorax longispinosus | reverse complement strand
CCTTCGCGCACAACACAGATCTGGCAGATGTAGCCCACCGGAAGAACAATATTAAGAATACAGATCAGTCCACCCCGGCTGCAGGCATGTTGCGTACCTTTATTGTTATAGATACGACTCTAGATAAGTACATTCTTTATATACGCTATAATATGGCATATTGTTTCACAGATGCAATGAAAGCTACGCGACCGTACACTACGAGGCCATCACGAGGCGTAGCACTGACACACATACGTAGGCGTGGACGAGCGTATTAGTAACGCACGAAGCTGGCGTAGTATCCTCATATCGAGGGGGGCAAGGTTGGCAGATATGAACCTGTACGTTGAAGTACGTAGTATATAGCTACGAAACATAGTTAATGTGCTTTGCGCTCTCGAGTGTCAGTGACTTATTATCAGAACTTGCTACATGAAGACGAGTAGCTCAGATAAGAGAGTCCGGCACCTCAGCGTCTCCTCGGCTCAGAATTAGTGCATGTCGTAGCGTTTCAATGTAGTTAGTGTAAAGTAATAACTATATGCTCCATACGGGTAGGCTCGTGATTGTAAGTACTGAGCAGGTCTCTAGTACGGACGCGCAGTTATTTAGAGTTGCGAATTCCTAAAATGGGGAAGTTTCACGTATGTACTGGACACATCAGCCGACGAGAGTACGCTTACCTAGATGCGGCTGAGTTGAAGAGATCCAGCAAGAGCACGGACGCTAAACGGCCTTATGGATATGATTGATTGTGAAATCGAGCATCACGATGAACTGTAATTGATCTGAGGTGGCGCTAGCCTATTTGGTAGTGTATATGCATTTATTCACAAGTAACCTTTTTTTTTAAAAATGTTGTTAGTATTTTATGTAAGAAGAAAAACACTATACCGATAATGTTGATTCTAGTTAAGACAATAACCGACAATTATTCTGAATAAGAAAATTTTTGTTTGGGGTTTCGATATCTATGGACAGCCCCAGAATCAATTTAATCCGTATTGTCATTTACACAGTATGTGATCAGGATATAACAGAAAAAATAGCAGATTTGTCTTCACTAAAACTAAAAATAAATTCTTAAACATAGGTTTATAAGAAACATGCAAAGTTTAACAACTATTCGCTGTCTGGTGTCCCTATCAAAAATTCCTATGTATATTAAAAACTACTTATTTGTGACCTTTCAAACCAGAATACGCCCTTAATTTATTGTTGGTTATAATAATTGTTATAATAATACATATAAGTATTAGAAAGCATATAGATAACACACGCAATTTCAATATTCAAAATTATGTAATAATAAGTAAAACACATCATTATATTACATTTACTGTTCTTCTGGGGTGTATGCAGATGAGATGTTAATGACAAATAAGCTAGTTTTCTTTGCACAGATTAGACTTGTCTGATAACCGATTTTTCACCTTAAGTTTCAAAGGTGGAGTCAAATAAAGAACAAGATTGTATGGTATCTGTTATAAGGCGTTATCGAATGCAAGATTGTAATAATCAAAGTTTTCTAATATCAAAAATTTAACTGCAACCGAGGGACAAGCAATATCATCTACACAGCATGTAGCATGAAAAATATGTGATTTTTCTAGCGCACTATTATAGCGTAATTGTGAGAGACATTACGAAATTTCTCTGCTAGAAAAGATCATAAAATGTGGAAAACAGTTTCCCGAGTATGCGTTAGTGTAACAAAAAGAGAA
>NW_027269583.1:0-1709 GCF_030848805.1 Temnothorax longispinosus | reverse complement strand
GTCAAATTATGATTAAAAAAGTGGGTGTTTTGTGGTGTGTTTGTGTTGTTGTGGGGTGTGTGGTGTTGCACACATCTATATGAGTACTAGAACCGACTAAGGGGGGGTCGGGCGCGCTAATTCGCAGTACTTACGAGTTTTTATTATTTGACATTCTGACAGAATACTCTCAAGTATGGTTTTTATCAATATTAAAACAAACGAGGGTTTCTCAATGCCAACTGGTTTCGAATGTTCGTTGTGTGGCTAAATCACTCTAAGTATCACGCTTATCACTAGGAGTGAGTCATCTTGCGTGAGGTCTCTTACTCTTTCTGTCTTCCCGGCTTTTTGTTTGGTGTATGGTGTTCTCGCAAGCTGTAGCCGTCTACCCTAGTCTAGGGGAGGTAGATCGTCCTCCGTGTGGGGTGTCCGGTTTCTGCCAACGGTGGTGTTGCGGAGTTCAGCCCTGGCTGAGGTCCGGGGAGGGATCGCACCATGCTTCCGGGTGGTTGTGTGTCGCGACGAGGAGATAGTTGTAGCCTGGGAGTATGTAATACCACCCTTTCCCCCACCCCCGCGACCCCGGGGTAGAAATTATCGGATGGGTTCGGCTTTAGTTTGGATGGTAAACTCCCTAGAAAGGGGGTCTGAATTCCGTTTGCTCTCGTTCCTCCTACCTGCTCGGTGTTGGCGGTTTGATGTAATGGAAATTGGATGCTTCGTTGGATCCAGGGAGATGGAGGACGATTTCTGAGTATTAGTCAAATAGGGGGATGCTGATTGCTGGGTTGTGATCACGTCCTCGTGGATCGTTGTGATTTAAGGGAATCGGTTCCCTAGAGTTGTGATATTCCTTGGTTGGTGGGGGTTAACTACGAGCCCTCGGCAGACCGGGACCGCTTGGTATGGCCATATATCGGTGGTCAGGAGGTCAGGTCTATGATGAGATTATGTCCACAAGGCTACGAGTAGAGGAGGCACGTTGTTGGGGAAAGGCCGCGTAGTGGTGGTTCGGAGGGGCGGGGGGTCTAGCTTCGACGTTGTTACGGGGCGCGCGGATGGTTTCCTCATGGGTTGTATCCTGTCCTAGTGCGGGACGAGTTATGTGTTACGTGAGGTCATATTCCCGGTCTTGCGTTAGAGAGGCTTATGATTGCGTTTTAGGCCTTCTTTTCCCCTTGCTATCGTTTCAATATATGGGTGCGTATCTAGTTTCTCAGACGTCGCGAGGTATATGGGGCTCTAAGCGTGGCCCCCACACCATCTTTGATTCCACTGTCTCCAGATTACCTGGGGTGAGGTAGCGGGTCATAGTCAGTGTGTGACTAGGACTTGTTTCGCCGTCCTTGTGGGGAGGTCTTATTCGCCCGGCTGCATCGTTCTCCACCGTCTATTTGGCCGTATCTTCATGATGGTACGCGGGTCATTGTGTACTTATGAGCAGGCCCGGTGTGTCGGGGTCGTGTTTACACCGGTTGGGGGGGGTGCGCGGGATCTGTGGAGGTGTGAGGCTGCCCGTATGGGGTCTCTGGACGAGGTATCATCGCGGCAGTGTCGCTCTGGGTGTTTGAGAGATTTGTTCGGCCTCTCCCGAGTCTGGAGGTGCCTTTGAGCCCAGCGGCTTCAGCCCCGTCGGGAGTGGTGCTCACTCTCTGTGTCTAAGGGGGGGGTAGCAGACCAGCACACACACACACACACACACACACACACTTTTTTAAATCATAATT
>NW_027269582.1:0-1717 GCF_030848805.1 Temnothorax longispinosus | reverse complement strand
AACTCCAACCTAACCTAACCTAACCTAACCTAACCTAACCTAACCTAACCTAAGTTGTAACTTGTTTGCTAATTTTTCCGTAATGAAGTTTAATTGAGAACCGTTGTCCAACAAAGCTCTGCAACTATGAACTTCTCCATTTGAATTATAAACTTTAATTAATGGCGGTAGAAAGGTGTACTTTAGAATTATTGCTGATTTGAGTGGATTGAGTAATTATGGGTTGCGAAGAAGCTGTATCCGACGACTTAGAAGTAGAGACAGTCGATTGATCATTGCTTTTTAGAGAGTCAAAATGCAGTAAAGTGTTATGAGTCTTTCCGCATTTTCGAAAAGAACCGGATGGACGATCTTTTGACTGATGTTTTTTTGCTTTTAAGCAATTAGTACATAAATGGGCGTTTTTTTATAATTTTAAATCAATTCTCAACAGGAAGTTTGCGGAATGATTCACATTGAAAAATAAAATGATTTTTTTTGCAATGAACGCACGATAAATTTGAAGTAGTCACGTGTGAAGTAGCAGCTCTTACTTTCTGTGAATTATTTGAGTTTGACTGTGACATTAATAATTTATTGGAAACTGCCTCTAATGCCTGGCATTGTTTCGATAAAAAGTCGGTAAGTTGCTTGAATGTAGGTATGTTCGCGTCCAAGCGACTTGTTTCCCATTCCTTTACTGTAACAAGATCAAGCTTGGTTAACACTAAATGAATCATCATGTATCTCAAGTATCCACTAGGTCTTTGAATTATAACAGCCTTAAGCGCCCTAAAATGTTTAAGTATATTATCAAGTAAATTACGCAATGCAACACAATTTTCTTTGTGAAGTGGAGCAATCTCAAACATAGCCTTAATGTGAGTTTGTACTATGCGCCTTTTATTATCGAAACGCTCGATTAATAATTGCCAAGCTTCGGCATAATTATCTGCTGTAATATCAAAGGATTTAATAACTTCAGCGGCTTTATCTTTTAAAGAGGAACGCAAATAATGGAATTTCTGAATAGTAGTTAAACGTTCATTTGTATGAATAAGCTTGTCGAATAAATCATGAAATGTATACCAATCTTCATCCGTTCCCGTAAAAATAGGTAACTGAATTTTTAGCAATCGAATATGAGATCCTGAGATATTTTGTTGTTGCGCGTTATGATTATGAATATCGTTAGCCGGTTGAATCGCGCCATGAGTCTGCTCGAATCGATTTAGACGCTGATCGTATAGAGATATAAGTTGAAAATAAGTTTCTTCAAATCTAGTTCGATCCTCCGCGTGAGCTGTGGATACATTAATTGCGCCTGTATCATCGGATTCACATTCCAAAAACTCGATTCGCGATTGCACTTCATCGTATTGTTCGAATAAATTCGCTCATTTCTTTTTGCGTTCGGCTAATTCGAATTTTGTAGCCTGTTCGGCTTGCGGAGATTCTAAATAATTTCTAAATCGCGTGACCGTGGCCTTTATAGTTCTCCTCTTTATTTTCGCTTGGCTTTCTGACAAATCCATTTCGTTACAAAAAAAGAAGGAGATTGAAGGAACACTTACATATGTGTTTGTTATAACAAATAAATATACCGCTTACTGCTGTGCGCTTATGCTAAGGAAGCTGTTGATCGATTATCCGATGATCGATGATCCGTTGTAGATTCTTAGAATGCCCACTGAAACATTCGCGGCTTGATGAGTGCATAACATTAGCCACATTTTTT
>NW_027269581.1:0-1726 GCF_030848805.1 Temnothorax longispinosus | reverse complement strand
ATATAGTATGATAAATAAAGTATAATTTGAATTTTGGTAATTTTAACCCGTGTCGCTCTATTTCTAATTATTCTTCACTCGTTCAACGTTTAGATTGAGATTTATGTTTTATGCGTTTTTGACAAACTGAAATGTTATAGTATAAAATTGTATGAATTAAATAACTTTTTTTTACTTTTCCTCTGTATTAATCAATGTATCGTAAATTATATAAGAATTAGTGTTACAAACATATAATATATATCTAAGTAATTTAAAAATATAGAATTTGTAATATGAAAGCGATTGATATTATTATTGATGTAAGTATTAATATGAATGCGCGAAATTTACGCACTTTCTTGGTTAACTTTAATTGATTCTAACTTTGAAACACAGAATTTAAATAATCAGAATTTGACATAAATTAGATTTATTTGTTTATTTACTTTAAATAATTGTAATATTATTGCTAAATTCAATAGTCAACAAAATTATCGCAACATTCAATTCATATCAAAATGTTGCGCAACTGCAAATAAGCATATATTTCCGGTAAAATTGTCGTATTTGAAACAAAATTGTACTTTATTTTGAAAGATAAGTCTGTACTTTAAATAGCATTTGTTAGATTTTAAATTTATTTTTTCTTTCTCCCGCCATCTCTTCCAAAGTACTTTAGTAGTGGACGTACTTCGTTTCTGAAAAAAATTACATAATTTGACGCACTTAACAGAGTGGAATAATTTTTTTTCGCAAATGTCATGCTAACCATCATAAAATATAGACTAGCAAATTAAGGAAAATGAGGTCTGTACTATTTATCTTCACGGAGTTACGGCGTGTCAAAGTTAGCTATATGCATTCTAGTTCAGTTACCGCCTGCATTAGCTTTACTCGATGAATACCACGGGCAGATTACTGATCGGATTTTGCTGTAAGTAGAGATATGGTCGAGTGGGCGACTATTTCAGCCATATTTTACACAAAGAAGAAGAAGCAGAAAAATACCGTAGAAGTGACAAACCGTGGGGTCCTTATCTCTGCTGGCACACGCATACAGTATCAGAGTTAAACATTGACATTGAATAAGCTTCACGCGCTGAGACTCATACATATGCAGATACCAATAATGTTAACCGCATATGTGTTATCAAATCAATATTTCCAACACAAATCAGAAAGCATCAATATTTATTATAATAATAATTATATTATTAATTGATGTAATAAGATTGAATTATGTGTGTGTGTGTCTGGTTTATTTAAAATTTTTCTCGAATAGTTATGAGCATAATGAAACTGATCTGCTAATTTTCCGTAGCAAACATTTATTACCGATACGATGTGATATGCTGGTGCGTCGCACGAGTTCTTTTATTTTTGATAAACCGAAACTGCGACGTTTATTCGTACAGCATATCACTTTATTCTCTCTAAGTACGCGACGCTCGGGCGACATATATTTATTAAAAAATTATACAACATTGCTAGTGTCGGGAACTCTAGGATATGCTTCAGTTCAGTATGTTTTCAGAATTATTCGAAAAATTTTTTATATAAACCGAAACTCCGAGATTTCGTCGGCATCTCACTCTATGCTACGGAAAACTAGCAGAAAATTTTTTCAATGGACCTTTTTTTGGCAAAATCACCAAAACTATTGTTAAATAGTATTAGGAATTATAAAACTCGACTGCGAGAAGAACTCTTTTAAGGTGCGATTTCATTGCGTAGTCATGAACCA
>NW_027269580.1:0-1724 GCF_030848805.1 Temnothorax longispinosus | reverse complement strand
TAAACAATTTTTTAATCTGACCGCCAGCACCTCATCTACGAGAAATACGGGATGCTGACAATTCCGATCGTTTTCTTCAGAGTTCCCGGCAGTTCTCACATAGTTCCGAGCATTTAAATACGTTTTTACAAGAGTTTCAGCTATTTACTATTTTTAAACAATTTTTTAATTCGACCGCCAGCACCTTATCTACGAGAAATCCTAAGAATATCAAGCGTTTCCAGAAAATCTCATACTTCTATTAAAATGTATTTCTTGCATATCGTGCGTACTCTGCACATTTATACATCTTTATTTATTAGAGATTTTTAATCAAGATCTTTTTTTCTTTCGTTACGATATTAATAGATTATCTTTCTGTAATGGAACGTGTATTGATTGTCTGCGTTCGACGTTGATTATTTCTAACGTTGAGACACCGCTAATATACCGAGTATTACTTTGAGCAAGACGAAAGATGAGGTAGATCAAATTTATAAATATTTTGACACACACATATATACATGATTCAGAACAAATACTCTCATGCGTTGTTAATTCACTGAAAGATTATTAAAATTTATATTTTGGCTATATTCAACTTGTTAAATTTATATCGTTTGAACGTATTAGTTGAAAGAATACGAATATTTTTGTAATTTGCTGTACATTTAATAACTACTGGCTACAAGCCGTTGTCTAAGTATTAGATAAATGGTATATATCCCTGACCCAACCGGTTTTCACGGTTGAAATTCTGGGCAAAATATCGAGAGTCGTTATGTGGATGAATATTTTAAAAGAAGATTTTGCACGCATGCTTGACGTGCAAAAAGTTCAAAGTTAACAGCGATATATACGATTTATTTTATTGAAACTTGCACGCACACACGCGCGCGCGCACCAACACATATTAATATTGTCCCATGACAAAACCTATTTGAATATACAAGATAAAGACAATTCTTAACGTTTGATGTACCCACGTCCATTTTCTATCATTTATTCCATTAGTAAGAAAACTTTTCAAACTTGTATATGTTTTCAAATTCCTCATACACGTAAATTGAACGTGAAGTACGTCAGCGAAATCTTTGAATGTTAAAAAAATGCAAAATAATCGCTTTCCATTCTGTTACATTTGTGCCATACGCTTGCACATATACATGTATGTATATACATATATATTGTATCTATGTACGTATGTATAGATATATATATATGTATATAAAGGGTCTTGAAAAAAAGGTGGTACCATAGGAGTATGTAGTACTCGTGAAAACAAACCAAAAAGTCTTACACGTAGTAAGTATTATTCCAAAAACTATTTATTTCAGAGTTATAAAGCATTTTTTTACAACAAATGTTCGTTGTGCTCTCCGTTCATTTCAACACACGTCAGCACTTTCTCATTAAAGATCGAACACATAAAAAAATTCCAGGTTTATTTCTTATTTGTTGACAAGAGTTTTCAATTTTCTGTTCTAGTTTATCCAAAGTGTCAACTGATGTGGCATACACCATGCTCTTCAAATGTCCTCATAAATAAAAGTCTAACGGATTTAAATCCGGTGAGAGAGGTGGCCATGTAACTGCGGACCACCGTATCTACTTTTCTTGAAAACACGTGCTTACATAAATATTGTCTGACAATCATGAGAAAATGCGCAAGGGCACCATCCTGGGTGCTGACAATTCCGATCTTTTTCTTCAGAGTTCCCGGCAGTTCTCACATAGTTCCGAGC
>NW_027269579.1:0-1735 GCF_030848805.1 Temnothorax longispinosus | reverse complement strand
ACACAAGAAATATTATGCCTGAAACACCTCGCTCTCATACTTTTTACTCTAGAGTGTATGTTGAGCCGAGGCAAGTATGCTGAGCAAAACTTTTCTAATAGACACCGTGCCAACATGAGAGGGAACCGAGCAGGTCCATATAGCATGTCCCTATTCCGGTCTATTGTCTCATGGTTCCGTGAGGCACACAGAACAAGACAACAAGCGAGCATTGTTCACTGCATATTTTTGAAATACGATCAAGCGAAACGAAACGTCACGCAGTATCCCCAATCAGCAGACACATTGACTGTGGACCCACCCGCCTGCGGCGTGATCTTCTCAAGGGAAACCGCTACGTAAACTTCCGAAACGATGGAGGGTGGATAGACCCCGATAATACCGCAATTAACTTGACCGTATATATCTCTTATAAACGGACGTCTACTCCTGTTACTGCCGTCGTCTGCCCCCCCCCACAAGTACCACGACAACGTTCGAGACCTGACGCAAGTTTCCGTACGTGTAGTGTTCAGCACACGCACTTCTGGTTTGTTGTACTCCTTGTCTACAATTGGGTTCAGTGTAGTATCCCGTCAACGGACGGACGGAAAAGATTCAAGTTGCCCCCGAGTTAGAACGCAGTGGAGTTGAGCAGTTTGCAGAAGACACTTTATGAGTAACGATACCATACAATACAACCCGTCATTTTTTCATGTTCCGCGTATAAGATGGTCGAATGAAAGCATTATACACGAATGGGCCACGTAAATGAGCCACCGATCGCGAAACTTCAATAGAAATCTCTAGGTAGTTACCAGTTTTCCCCGAAATCATCGCCGATTCTGGTAGACCTGTTGCAAAGAACAGTCTCCGATATAGACGCAGCCCTAATGTGCCGCAGTAGAGGAGGATACAGCCCCGTTGCACACTTGATAGAACAACATGTTTTTGCCACCTAAGACCCGGCATATCTTAAGCCATGTCGATTTGTACAATCGCTGTTAAACGAAGTATTAACAGTGTGCACACGGGTTATCTCGAATAAACATGCCTTAGGTTCACAATGACCCAGCTGAAGCGGTTGTGCTGGTCGCCACGAGCAATTACGATGATGCAATCGGCACCAATTACAGTCTTAATTTACAAAAGCATAGTGTACAAAACAATTAAACTTAATTTACGTGACCTCCTTCATGTCAATCCGGAAAGATAACTATACATCATAGAATGTACATTTCCCGATGGGATAAAATGGACTCTGCGGTTGTGCTCTTCTTGACTCAAGTAGGATTACTATTGCCAAAATACCCATGATGACCACGCGTAATTCAAGACACATGGTAAGTGTTCTCGCCACGGCAGAAGTGGTTGAGGGATAATAGTGGACATCTACTATTGAAGAGCTAGAAACCAGGCTTTCAAGTTCAGTTGACTGTAGTTATAGCAGGTGGAACTACTCCTGCAAGATTAGTGCTATTCATGACAAGACTACGCTTGTTAGAAGCAATATTTCCACTACTGATCTGCAAGAGAGAAGGAAAGGCGAAAGAAAAAGGTCACCTCAGCAGCCAAAGTAATAATCCAACCAGACAACGTGTAGTCTGCAGTATAACTAACTACGATTCTTTTGATTCTATGCAGGCGAGAACACACAGGAAAGGCTCACTGAATGTTATCGGCCGAATATACACGCGAACTTAGTACTAAGTCTCGTGACAGTCGCAGAAAGAAGCAGTGGAGCATAAAATATTGA
>NW_027269578.1:0-1750 GCF_030848805.1 Temnothorax longispinosus | reverse complement strand
TTAAGACGGTCTTGAAATAAGATCTGATTATGAATACCGGCCATAGACTGTGCGTGTGTCTTGCGTTTTGCGAACTGCGGCCTATGTAGACCGGGCTTTAATTAAGGGGGTATTCTACTCTAGAACGCGCTTTTTTCGGAATTTTTTTATAAGAAACCAGTGAAAATTGTTAATATCAGCTTTTTATGTATATATTTTATTATCTTTAGAGAACATAAAAAATATTTTTTAAAGCTGAATTAATGAATATAAATATTAATTAAACCCTATCAATACATGGCAAAAAAAAAAACGGTACCCATGATTGCGCTCATTCTGGTTGTCTGAAACAAAAATTCAAAAAGATTCTTAATTAGTATGAGTTTGGCTATAGCCGAAACTAGAATTAAGTCAAAAAAAATTTTTTTACGATTTTGGCAACCTTCTAAAGATTAAGAAAATTCATACTAAATTTTCAATTGCCGCCATTTTTTAAATTTTCAATTTAAAAATTCCATTCTAGTTCCTGCTATAGCCAAACTCATACTAATTAATAATCTTTTTGAATTTTTTGTTTCAGACAACCAGAATGGGCGCAATCATGGGCACCGTTTTTTTTGCCATGTATTTGATAGGGTTTAATTAATATTTATATTCATTAATTCAGCTTCAAAAAATATTTTTTATGTTCTCTAAAGATAATAAAATATATACATAAATATACATAAAAAGCTGATATTAAACATTTTCACTGATTTCTTGTAAAAAAATCCCGAAAAAAGCGTGTTCTAGAGTAGAATACCCCCTTAATTTTTATTAAAATAGAGTAGTTTTCCAAACAATAAAATATATTTCGACACTTTATCCAAATGATTCTGGAGCAATTGGATAAAAAAAAATTTTTAGACATGGTTTTCCAAACTCTAAAAAGTTTTTTCCCTTCAAATAATTTCCAAACGATTGGAAAAGATAATTATAAATAATTTTTAATTTGTTTGCCAACTATACGTTCGTTGCCGCGACATGTTCGTGCAGCGAATCAATGGCCGCGTTCAGCAGACACAACTGTTGAGTTCGTCTTATCAACACTCTGCGTTGATTAGTTGGTTCTAAAAGTAAGAGCCAATCACGTTCGACTGCTACTGAGCGGCTTGGTCTGCTGAATTGGCCGTGTCCAGCCGAACCTCTGCTTAGAGCCAATTTCACCAACCACAGTTAGCTTAACCGACGGTTAAAGTTAGCAGGATTGACCAATAGAAAGCAGGGTGGATTCATTTCTATTGGTCAATTCTGCTAACTTTAACCATCGGTTAAGCTAACTGTGGTTGGTGAAATTGGCCCTAAAGGTGGAAGCACATAAAATTGCAGGAGCCATGAGCAGAATGCAGAAGCCATATGCGCATGCGCGATGGTATCTGTTAAGCCCCTTGCACAATGCTAGGCAACAGGCAATAGGAACAGGAAATAACCAAAAAATCTGTTAATTACAACCTAAAAAATTCAAATGCTATGAATTGGTTGGCAATAGGCAATAGGCACAGAATTTCCCACGTGCGGAAACTCTGTGTCTATTGCCTGTGTCACTGTTTATTCTGCGATTTAATACATGATTTCTGATTTCTATTCCCTGTTCCTATGGCCTGTTGCCTGGATTGTGCAGGGGCTTTAGAGCTCTTCAGATACCATAGCGCATGCGCATATGGCTTCTGCTTTCTGCTCAATGGCTCCTGCAATTTTATGTGCTTCCACCTTTACGCGCCCAATATCGCGG
>NW_027269577.1:0-1779 GCF_030848805.1 Temnothorax longispinosus | reverse complement strand
TATCGCATAAAAAATCTTGTTTTGTTTCTCGTAGCTTTCCACTACCGCTCACTTGCAGCAATCTGATGATCCATCCGATTTCTTAACTTCAATGATACAATCGTTTTTTAAGCTTATATTACACAACCTGTACAAACATATTTTCATTTAGATATCACAAATAAAATAATCTTTTTGATTCAAGGGATTAAAGAAGATGATTTAACACATTTACTTACGCTTTATATTCTCTTTCGGCGTTGGTGGACGTCACTCGACACATTACTCTTATATTTCCATTTAAATTCCTTGAATCTTGTTTAACAAGATTCTCCGTTCTTTTTTTAATTCTGTATTTTTCACGCGAAAGATTTTGACATAATTCTTCTGATGTCTGCAGAAGTTTCGCGTAAAACCTGAACTTCGCCGCCTTTTCACGGCAATTTACGCAATTGATCGTTCTCAATAAGATTATCATCTGAGGAGCTGACTTCCTCAACAATCAGTGTCGCGTGCTCAGTATGCGGCAGCCTGGGCGACTTCGGTGGTTTCTCATCTGAGGAGCTTGCTTCCTCAAAACAGTGTCGCTGCTCAGTAGTGCGGCAGCCTGGGCCTTCGGTGGTTTTCATGTTAATGGCTAAAATAAAAACATTATTATTAATAAATTTATACTGGGCAACAAAAGCACTGTATTATTGCTCATTATACCTCCTTACATTTTCGCATTTACGTTGATATTAAAGCACCAACACCCCTTTCTGCATAACTTTTTCTCCCTGACAGCATTTGCATTTGGAGCCCTTGGCGCAAATTCTCGTGTCGCACCTGCAAAAATGCCTTTCCTTCTTCGGCTTCGCCTATTCTTTTTCGGCCTATTCTTCTTCGGCGGCATCGCAGTAGTTGATGCTTCGCATTGACTAAATTTTTTCGAAATTTTATTATTATTTTATAACTAAATTTGTTGATTAAGGTATAATCTTCAAAATTTTCTTCTGATATGCTAGATAAGCGATTCTCTTGCAGTTCTAGTTTCTTTAACAATTCTAACGAATTTAAAGCTTGAGTTGGAATTCTCGTGAGTTCGTTCCGCCTAAATTAAGTCTTTTGAGTCTCCGGTTATCGAGTCCTTTGAATGCATCTGCTTCTATACTGGAGATCTTGTTCATAAAGAGTGAGATTTCGAGTGTGTCGAGACTTTCGAAAGCTTTATCGTGGATGGCTGCAATTTTGTTACGGTTTAATTCAAAATCAGGAGATGGTGAAGGTCTCGCTACGCGATAGATGGGACGCTACTCAGCGAATTTTGAGAGAGATCCAGCTATGTCAATCCAGTTCATTAGCTATGATTCACGATAAATTCTTCAACCTTTGCTTTACTCGATGCTCTTTCGTGTTGTATTAACAGTAGTATTCACAGAGCTTGGTCGTCCACGCTCTATTCCTGGATCCACCCGATATCCCATGCGACTCAGGGGGGAAGCATTATCAGTACTTTTTTTTTTTTTTAAACGCAGGGAAATCTTCTACTACTACTGGAATAGTAATAATTGTAATAAATTTGATATATTACATTACATATATGTTCCACCCCGGTCTTATACGGGAATTATTTTTGGTGCGTAGAGCATAATTTATTTCTTATTTAAATTTTACGGTCAAGAATTAAAAATTATCTAATTTGAATCTCTTTTCTTTAAATACATAAATTTTTGGTTTTGATTTAGAATGAAGATTAAAATGTTCTTATATTATATGGGATCAATTGGGTGTTTGTTTCATTAATTTATATCATATTTTTTT
>NW_027269576.1:0-1782 GCF_030848805.1 Temnothorax longispinosus | reverse complement strand
ACGCGCGAAGCGAGACGCACCGTGACTCTTTTACGCGAACGCATGAGTTGCGAGTATCCGAGATTTTGAGATCTCAATAACGAGTGAACGGATCAATTTCTAAGTAGGTTCGATCGATAGCTTGGGGTTTGATTTATAAATAAAAGTCTTTTTTTTCCGTTACGTGCCTTACGAGCGAAGATATTGTGATGCAAAGTCCAAATGTGGAAAATTTTTTTTTAAGAAACGTCCACGTCGGACAAAAATGGCGGCTGGTGTGTCACTTTCCCATTTTTGACACGAGATTGCACTCGTGCACTGTCGCAGTGCGTGACAGTTTTTTACAACCTAGAAAAGGATAAGTGTAAGTGTGTGATAGTCGTGATCGTTGCCGCGTCGTGACAGATAGTGAAATATATATAAGTATTGACCGTAGAGAGCTGATGCCAAGAGATCTTTAAGGAGGAAGGTGTATCTACAAATGCCTTGTAAAAGTTGTCAAACTGTATGTTTACGCGAGCGTTACTTCTGTAACTTACGATAATTCACTCGTTTACGCGGAGTAAATTATCGTAAGGTACTACAAAATCCCGTTTACGCGAAGGAAAATTCTGTTTACGCGAAGGAATTATCGTAAGTTTACTACGCTCACGTAAACGTAGTAAGTGAAATATATAAAGTATTAACCACAGAGAGCTGATGTCGAGGAGATCTTTAAAAGAAAGAAGGTATATCCAAAATTGCACACGTACGTATATGCTGTCTTGTAAAAGTTGTCGAACTATATGTTTATGCGAGTGAGTACATCTGTAGTAACTTACAGTAATTCATATTAAGATACGTCGTCGTCTCTCAATCAGAGAAACGTAACCTTCACTACTTTCAATGGTGGCTCTTGATTTCCGATCATAATAGTTACTATAAAATCTCCCGTTTACGCGGAGGAATTATCGTATCGTAAGTTACTACAGAAGTAACGTTTGCGTAAATAGGTTATAAAAATAACACGATGTTATATATGCTGTTTGCCGTGAATATATATATATACATATATATATATATTTTGATATATATTCATATTAACACATTATTTTTAGACGTAGCTGTTGATGAAAGAGAATTAGATGGTGACTTAATTTTGGGAGATATAGGTCAAGGATTGCCATTTAAAGCTGGTACGTTTGATGGGGCTGTCAGTATTTCTGCGCTTCAGTGGTTGTGCTATGCAAGCAAAACTTTGCACAATCCTACAAAACGTTTACATCGTTTTTTCTCAACGTTGTATGCATGCCTGTCAAGAAGCGCAAGAGCAGTGTTACAATTCTATCCAGAGAACGGTGAACAGGTTGAATTAATCACGGCACAAGCCACAAAAGCTGGCTTTTATGGCGGTGTAGTTGTCGATTTTCCGAATAGCGCAAAAGCAAAGAAAATGGTCTTGGTTTTAATGACCGGAGGAGCTGTTCCGCTTCCAAAGGCACTAGGCGTAGAGAACGAAGATAGATAAACCGTCGCTAATTCAAGAAGGTTTGATTTTCTCGTTGTCCGTTATATCTATTATTTCTCTATTTTACCTTCCAAAAATTGTGATAATTTTTTTGTACATAGGGAATACATAAAGAAAGCCAAGGGTAAATCATTGAAGAAAAGTAGGGACTGGATTTTAGAGAAGAAAGAAAGGCGGCGCCGGCAAGGAAAAGAAGTTAGAGATGACTCCAAATATACTGGACGAAAGAGACCCGGGAGATTCTAATTGTAAGATATACTTTGTTAATATAAAAAACACTATTTTAATAATTTTTT
>NW_027269575.1:0-1782 GCF_030848805.1 Temnothorax longispinosus | reverse complement strand
TACATCCTGGATTCAAGAGCAGATCACCACCACCCCGACCAATACGTACAATATATTTCTAAGACCGACTCCGGCTCAACCAGTCCCACAACCAGCCTCACAACCAACTCCACAACCAGCCTCACAACCCGATAATAATAACAATAATAACAATAACAACAATGATAATAATTACAACGAATGTGGTATCAGCGACCACAGCGAAGGCGCCAATCTTCTGATAGCTAACGGACAGGAAACGTTGCCAGGCCAGTGGCCGTGGCTGGTGGCACTCTTCAGAAATACGACGTTAAAATATAAGTTTCAGTGTGCTGGTTCTGTTCTGACTACAAGACATGTTCTAACAGGTATATTATATAAAGAAAAAAAATTGATAATATTACTAGTATTCCATGTATAAAACGAGCTTCTTAAGCTATATTATATCAAATTATTTAAGCTATATCTATTTCTTTTCTTAGATTGCACGAGTTTATTTATTTATACCTATTTATATTCGGATAGTAATACACAATTTAATAAATTTTCACAAATATTTATGATTGATCCGAATATAATCGAGAAATGAGCATGGAAATATTTGGAATAAATAATTGTTTATTTAGATTTAGATATTTAGACACAATATCTTCAGATTGTTATTACAAAATACGCATTATAAAATACAAGAATATATCTGAAATATATTTACCGCTTAATTTTTCTTTCTTGATAGAGCGAGCAGATTATAAGAAACTTTATTCATACATATGTTTTCTTATTACAGCGGCACATTGTTTGAAGTTGAGCCTCATTAGCAACGATACCCTACACCCCAACGTGTTGGGGGTAGCCTTGGGGCGATTTAACTTGAGCCGATTTCGCGAAGAGGGAACTGTTAATCGGGAGGTCGCTAGCTACAAGATCCATCCCGAATATGCGCACACGGTCAATGGCGATTCCAATCTGGCGATTTTGATCCTCAGGACGCCAGTCGAGTTCAGCTCTTCCATCAGACCTATTTGTCTGTGGTTCCAATCAATTAATCTTCAAAATGTCTATATAGGGTAGGATACGTCGTGGGATGGAGCGAACGCGGTCATCGTTACACGAAGAACCACGGATGGCGATGATGCCGATAGTGAGTTTGGTAAGAACGAGAGAATGATTTTCCAAACGTTCGAAACAAGGATATCTTGATAATAACAAAATCGGGATATTTATATCACGGAAGAGAAGTACTTGCTAGGCGATAGGTACACTCCATTTGATTTTGCTACGTTTACAAATTTAATTATTACGTTGTTGTTCGCTGCATACAGATGGATTTGTTCAGTCATCGCGTACCAAAAGTGATAAATGCAATAATTGTTATAAGAAATTGATAAGCGCAATCGCCGACAGAGTAAGGACTCTCTTCAAATTTTTGAATGCTCTTAAAGCGACACAATTTCACATAATACCAAGATACTAACGTTGCTATCCGGGAAACATGGATTTTGCGTTACCGTTGTAGAATCAAATTCTGCATATGATGAAGACCCGGTATTGTCGTATTAATTATAGGAAAACTGTCACTGGAGCTACCAGGGTTTCGTCTCTCTCACCTCGAACCGCACCTTTTGCGCCGGTATGCAAGACGGGACAGGTCCTTGCAACGGTGACAGCGGGAGCGGTCTGGTGCTTTTCGACGCTACCACGGGTCCGCTATCAGTTGCGTGGCGTCGTTTCGCGGTCGGTGCTCGGCAATGAAATGTTGTGCGATCTCACAAAGTTCGTCGTTTTTGTCGACGTGGCCAAATA